>NW_010228584.1:0-28921 GCF_000690775.1 Eurypyga helias
GGCGCGTGGTGGGTCTGGGGAGTGCTGCCAGCGCCTGCTCTGAGGGGAAAGGGGGCTCCTCCAAGTGCTT
The DNA here is from genome assembly GCF_000690775.1 of Eurypyga helias. Lineage (NCBI taxonomy): Eukaryota > Metazoa > Chordata > Aves > Eurypygiformes > Eurypygidae > Eurypyga > Eurypyga helias. Next base: position 71 of record NW_010228584.1, read on the forward strand.
CTTCCTTCATATCTCTTTGTTCCTCTTTGGTTGCGGCCCATTACTGCCTGCTGCTCCCTTTTCAGCTGCTTCCATCACGGAGCACGTGCTGGGGAAGGGCTGGTGGAGCCGGTTTGCTTCCCTGTCCAACAGACACGCAGTTCCTGGCTGTTCGGGGGGTGACGGCTATAATTAGTCGTTGGGTTTTTTTAGTGCGTAATTCGTATTCCTGTTCCTGAGTCGCTGCATTTTTTACTTAGTAGTAGTTGTATGTTGTGTGCGGTGCAATTTTATCCCTCAGAAAGCAGTTCCGTCACTTCAAAAACAAGCAGGTGGCAGACGAAAAACGCACTTGCTTTTTGCCCGTTGGAAGATCAGTACCAGTTCTGGCATCAGAAATCCTTGTGACTCTTCACTCTGGATAAATTCAGTCCTAGAGAGGACTATGAACAATACTGCATTAAATACAGCCAGTTCATTTTATCCACAGTGTCTGCACACGGCGGCCTTGAAGTGTAAAAGTAGCTGTGCTTGGTGTTATTCCTGGCCTTGATCAGACTGAAAACATGTTTCTGTTAACACATTCAGTATTCCTCGATATATTTTTCACTGGCTAAGGTAAACTTTCAGATATGTAAAGCTAGGCCTTGTGTGCTCAAGCAGAGAATTCTAGTGGGAGACTCCTGGATATAAATTTTAAAATGGATTGTTTGTTAGGAGTGTGTTGCAATAGCAGGGGGAAGGATGTTTCTAGGCCTTTTGGGTACTACTGGCTAGCTGTCTGCTCTGAAGCACGTTGTGCTTTAGTTTCTGGAAAGCAGATGCTTGTTCTGTTGTTTGGTCATTTTTTTAACTAAAAACATTAGGTGGTGTAGTGCTGGGCAGCTTGTGGATTTTGAAGAGTTGCTTAGCTCCTGAGCTCGATTCATTCGGCAGGAAATAGGGGCTGTGCTGCTGCTGACTACTGAAATACTGAAAATACAGATTTTTACGTACTGAAATACAAACCCTCGGCTGTGGTAAGCAGCAGGGTTTCACCACCTAGGTTACCCTGGCCACCTTCTCTAGCCTGCTGCGTGGCTAGGCTTGCCCAGTGCCAAACTGTAATGAAATGAAGGAGCCCTCAGGAGTGTGGGAACTGTTCCCACCACTCTTCTTCCCCTTGGGGGTCTTTGGTAGGTACTGTTTCTTGCGACTGCTAGTTATGTAAGGGTTTGAATATGTATTTCGTAGTGTCAGGAAGTTAGCTACCTTTAGAATAAGCATATGTTTTAATAATGTGAGTCACCTGTGGAAGTCTACAGGAAGATTTAGTGTCCTTTACTGGCCTTAAACTCCACAATACTCAGTATATTCAGGACCTAAATCACTGGAAATACTCTAGTTCTCTATGCTTTGGTCGTTAGAATCTAAAGCTGGACTGGCTGGCGCTGTGTTTTTAGAGGTTGCCTAATTAAGGACCCTGGGTTCATGGCACAGTCAAAACAGACAATGTATGTTAAGTTAGGAGACAGACATTTTTAGCAGCTCTCTGTATTTGTGGAGGGTATTATGAAAATTACTTTTTAAGCAGCATTCTACACAGGTGAATCATTTTATATTTTACATGTTGTTTGTGGACTAATGCCGAGCCAAATTATTTTTGGCAGCACTGTATTTGCTCAGGGCTGGTTCTGTAGCAAATGCTTGGCCTCTGACCACTGACATGTCTAGATTAAGGTGGGTAGACTCGTGCGCTTTGTGAAAGCTGCTGGTTACGGGTAGCAGCAGAGCCTGCTTTGTGAAAGGTACCTGGCAGGCTAAACTGTACTAAACAGTCCGTAATGCCTGGTTAGCACCTTTGAGATGGAGATGGCAGGAATAAGGTATTATTTAAAGGCAAGTAATCAATATATAAATTGTTAATTAAATTTCAGTTTTGTATTTAACTTATTTTACTCACATTAATTTTACTTCGAATTTTTTTTTTTTTAATTTACTGACTCTGGCTGCTAATTTGCTCAGTCTTTCATTTCTTTCTAATGCTGAGACAATAATTAATGGTGTGATTGCTACCCAGCCTGAGTTCTGCAGTTGCGTTCTTTTGGGCTTCCTTCTCCTATTTGTTATTCTTCCTCATCATTATTTCCCACAATATTTTTCTTTCTTACATGGCCTCTGACTGGGAGGCTTCATAGATCTGTTTTCCACAGAGGAATTAATTTTCTCCATATTATGGCATAGGTTAAGCTCTTTTATATTTGATATTTTGCTCTTTCAAGTTCCTTCCTTCAGTTGTTGCAGTAATTTTCTTTTTGTGCTTTTCAGTTACACTTTTATCTATAGTTTTCCATTATGCCAAGAATTTTTCCCATAATAAAAGTATCTCCCAGAACAAAAGATAATGAGTTTTAATGCAGGAGCTTCAAATCTGGTCTGGTTTATGTTATTACACATCTTTCTTGGCATAATGCTAAGTTGGTAAGCCTGTGTCTTTAATGAGTAGAGCTGAGGAATTAAGTTCTTCATTTCTAAAATAAGCACTTTTTCTGACTTTCTACTGAGTTTTTGGGTTCTTTACCCATCAACCCAACATGGCTAAGTTGGTAAGCCTGTGTCTTTAATGAGTATAGCTGAGGAATTAAGTTAATTTCTAAAATAAGCACTTTTTCTGACTTTCTACTGAGTTTTTGGGTTCTTTACCCATCAACCCAACATGGCGAAGTCTCAGTTCCTGGAAAAGATAGAAAAAGGTTGTGGAATGAGGAAAAAATCCTTCAGGGTGAAGGAAAACCCTTGATGCTTGTCTTTGTATTCTGTATTTGGAGGTGTGAAGGCTAACAGTACATCAAAATGTGCTCAGTGGTCATTTCTCTGACTGAAAAATACTTCCTTAAGTAATGGCATTTTAATAGAGGAGGGAAACACCTTTGACTGTCTCTTCTAAGATCTTTGGTTTTTTAAATCCGTGGTCATTTTATGGTCTTGTTCTGCTAATTGTTAGTAGCAGTTGTGTGTGTTTCCCAAGGACTAAGTTGTTTGCCTGTGCTGTTTTCCTGTTTTTACAAATTGGCTGTTGTATTACATTCATACTGCTTTTTGAATATCGAAACACTTCTCTCCCTACCTGTGATAACACCAAACTTATAATCTTCACACCTTAAAATGAGTGATGAAAGATGCTGTTAACATCCACAAAGCTCCGTGACAATGAAAAACATCTTTTTTTGAACTTGGAGTATAAAATGTAAAATGCTGTTGAGCTGCCGGTTTAAAATTGTAATGATCAGAGCAGTAATGGTGGGGTATGACTTATGTTCTGGTAGATCATCTCCTTAAGACTGTTCTGTGTTGCTAAGTAACACGATTCGCGTTTTGTTTTAAAACGTGTGGTGTATAATGCATAATTTATTTCACACTTGCAAATTTTTTTTTGTTTCAGTCAATTGAAGAAAACGAAGTTTATCTGCCTAACGATGAGCTCTGGATCTATGAAATGGATAGCGGGTTATGGTAAGTTGCATCATTTATATTTCATTAATACATGAAGTCGATCTTTGCATGGATTACAGTTAGCTGCGGTGAAAAGATGTCTGTTACACAAGTTATTGGTCATGTTCCCTGGAGTTTAAGTAGCAGATGTTTAATGTAATGTAAAGGCTGAAGAACAGACGTGTGTGCTTGCAGATTAACTCTGGGAAACACTTGAATTCCTTAAGTGGAATTGTTATTTTCAAGAGAATGTTAGAAATGGTCAACGTAAGGCACTGTTGCTAAAACAGGTGCATTTTATTTGGGCATTTATTTTTCCTTAGTTCTCCATACATGAACTTTTATATTAAAAAGAATATTCAAACACTGGATATCTGGGTTCTTGATCTATTTACAGTTACTTATTTTTTATTACTACTTAATTATGTTCTGTATGTATTTACACAAGTAACTCGTAACTAACCAGATCTCGCACATCACTAGAATTTAGTCTTTACATTTTATGTTCATTGTGTTCACATGTCGTATGAGGGGAGAGATAACAATGCCTCTGTAAAGTTTTCCAGTGGTTCCTGTGACAATAATTGCAGTCCATCAGGTAAAGTAGTGTCCATTTGGGCTTATATGTGTTTTCTGACAGCTTTGTCGTCTCCCACCTGTTTATGTATTTCTTGCACACCCACGTTCAAAGCAGCAGTTTGAGGGGAAGGGGAGGAGGGCTAGATGGGGAAGGTGTCTTACAGTACGTATGAAGTTCCACACCTGTGTGGCCAAGTCACTGACTCTGAATCAGCAGTTTGCATATGGTTAGCTGTGAAGTTCTAGTAAGTCTGTTCTCATCTTTTTTAAGGTTGTGCCCTCACTGAGACTGGTTTGCTGGTTGTTTCTGTTGGTGAAAGGGTTGGGTAAAGAACCTCATACTGTCTCTTGGTTTTCACCCCTGATATCTCCGTATCGGTTGTACTGGTACAGCTGTTTCTATGGTCACGCGGGAAATTGGATCAGGAAAGAGATCTGGGTTAAATATAACTTTTCTTTTTTCAGAGTTATTTTTAACCTGGATCCACTCTTGATCTCATTCAGTTTGCAGCAGGAACAGTTGTGCGCGTATAGCTGAGTGTCCCGCCTGACACAGGAGCAAGCGGGACTGGGAGAGCGAGAGCAGAGAAGGGGAAGGTGGGCTTGCCTGTGGCAGTGCTGGTGCCAGAACAAAGGTATTTCGGAAGCAGTGCCCCAGCAGCTGTTAGTGAGCACCGTTTTCCGTAGGGACAGGTCACACACATATCGTTCACACCTGGTGATGTAGTGCATAAAAAGCTTTTCCTTTTAATGGCTGCCTCCAGTTCTTTTAGGTCGGGCTAAGGTGAACCGTCAGAACTCAAAGCTGTAAGAATCCTTTTCTTCTGTGTAGCCACCGGTGATAGAAGACGAAGATGTCTGGTCCAGATGCGGATGTATCGAAGAAGGGAATGAATGGGTCAACAAGCGTGGTGATGTTAGACCTAGCAGAGAGAAGAAAAAGTGGAATTAGGCTTTGAAGGTGGGAGACCGTGACTGAGGAGAGAGACTCTGCTAGAGGACCCAGTTGGAAGGCACAGAGTCAGATCAGGTGGAGAGCTGAGAAAAATGAGCGGGAACGGCAGGGGAAGGACGCTTCAGTCAGAAACTGTGGGGTGAGAGCAATTGAGATGTCGGCAGCAAACCTGGGACAAGGAGTTGAGTGCCAGCACAAAGGGACTGGGATTTGGCTGCTAAAGCTGCAGAGACTGAAGGTGTGGTGACAGGTGGAAATCCTAAACATTCACGTGTCCTCCGTGCGCGTACCTGTGAGAGGGAAATGCGGGTCCCTATCTGATGCAGAAATTTGAAATCCTAGGAAAGCAGTTTGCAGTGTGGGGTAATGATTCTGAGTGCGGTCTTGGCCTAATGCTCAGCCTCGGGAGTTGGGCAGAAATTGAGTTTCCTCAGATGAGCTGTGTGGTGTTTGAGGTTGTGGGATGGAGTTACCGGTGTGTGAGACTAGCAAGGAGAAGGCTAGGAACTGCTGCTGAGGAGCAGAGAACTCATTGCTACTAACATTGGCATCACTGAAGATTTTTTTGTTACGCTCAATGCAGTGCAAAATGCAGTTATAGTAGTGGCATATTTGGTACCAAAATTAGTACTTCTGACCTTTATTTCTACTTCTGCCTCAGTTTTCCATTTGTAAAGTAATAGCAATACCATGTTGACATTTCAGGAGTTTTTGGAGCTAATAGTTTTTCCAGTTTTTCCGTAATGAATGCTTCAGCTCTACCAATGCTCTTTTAATATGGGCTTCACCTTCAGAGAAATTGAGGTGCTTCATAAACGTGTGCAAATATTCACGTGAAAGTCCTGTTACACCACAGGAGCCTGACTTCATGTATCAGCTGTAGATTCTAGTGCTAGCTATGGCCAAAACATCGCAACTGTGTTTTTAGGTTTATGTATAAAAATTACTAATACATCTGGTTTAGGTCTGTTCATTTTAGCAGGTTTGAAAGCAGTGGTATAAGACTTCATGTATGTGCTAAATTGCAGGACTATGCACCTAATGGAAGGAGAGTTACCCACCTCCATGTCAGGAAGCTGTGGGGCAAGCATTAATGGGAAGCTGTACATTTTTGGTGGATTTGATGATAAAGGATACAGTAATCGGGTATTGTATTCTTTTCTTCCATAACATACTGTGTTTGAATGAATTGCTGTTATATTTCATGTGCTTTGAATTTGAATTAAGGAGAAATATAAGGAAAAGGTTTCCTTTTGTCAAAAAAGTATTCTTTTAAACTTAGAAGAAACTTGAATTTTTGTTTTCATGTTCAATTCCCTGTATTTTTGTGGGATTTTTCACTGAATCATAGCTTCAGAATGAGACCCATTACGTGCAAATGCCTGTATTTATTTCTGAACACTGCCAGTACTTTCCCAATTACCTTTTTTTTTCCAATATGTTGCCAACCATAATTGAAACTGATCTCAGGATATCACTTTTATTTTTGCTCTTTGATGATTACCTTTCTTATATAATCAGGTAATAATTAAGGTTAAAATGTAGCCACCAGCCATGCTGCTAACTCGCACACTTTGTGTTCCGTAGCGTATTGGACTATTCTGTATGTTGCTATGTACTGTAAATGTCACACGGTTCCCTGTTTATTCAGGGGCAGAAGTGCTTTCTGAGGGTCGTGGGTTGTTTTTGTTGGTGATTTGTGCGGGTTTCTTCGACATCGTTTATACTGAAAATACTGTCATTTTTTTCTTTTAAGCTGTATTATGTTAATTTGCGAACAAAAAACGGAACCTATAGGTGGAAAAAAATTACAAATTTTAAAGGTCAACCTCCTACACCACGTGACAAGCTTTCCTGCTGGGTGTATAAGGACAGGTAACACCTTAAGAATATTTAATATGTGTTAATTCCAGAGAGGAAGTTCTGTAAAGTGAAGAGAACACGGGTTTGGGATTCATGAAACTAATTCTTAGCTTGACTTGCTGTGGGATTTTGTGTAACTCTCCTAACAACTTTCTACCAGGCTTTTCTCACGTATGAGCTGAATTAGTGGTAAGTATAAACTCGCTTTAGGAGAGGGTTGGGAAATTTAGTGGAAGTTTCTGGGATGCTTTGAGCCTTTAGATAAACATCATTATGTATCTGTTACTTATGGTTAAGTTTAACATGGGTTAAAATATCAGTATAGAAATTACATTTTTTTGTTACAGTGTGTAAGCATGAAATTATTACCTGCAATAAAATATATTTAATCTGTTTTCAAGGATTTTAATAGCATACAAATGCTGACAGTTGCAAAGGCACTTCAGCGAGTATTTTCTAAGAACCAAGTCAGCCTAGATATTTGTGTTGTAAAACTTACTGAGTGTATTTAGAAGAAATACTTAGCTAAAAATAATTTCTTCAGTTTTTGTGTTTATTATGGGAAGTGTCTGGCTATTGTGGTCACAAAGTGACGTGTCAGTGGTTGGTTCTAAAAGTGACTGTAAACAAGAATATGGTATGCAGTGAACACTGTACAATGTCAATGATTTATCTGTTTCTGGGCTGCAGATCTAAGGAGGTTTTGCATAAACTGTAACGCCTCTCAGTCCTAGATCTGGGCTTTGTAATTCTAATTTAACTTCAGGACACATGAAATTATGTATATTTGAACAACTTCTATGTAGCTGTTCCTACAAGTCTATTCAGCACTAAATTAATCTCTTTGGAGTATCGTGCAGTCCGCACGCTGAGAAAATGTGTAGGTGGCAGAGTGGAACAGTTTCATTTAACAAAAGTACCTGAGGACGAGCTACGCACCTTTTCAGAAGTACACCTTAGAATTTCACAAGATGTGAGTTTGCAGCTCGGGATGTCTTGGTGTATTGCACAATGCTTTCAGTAACTCTGTTTCCCTAGGAATGTCAGTCTGGAATGACCTTCACCATCCCATCATTTCCTAAATTGCCTTCTCCCAAGATCACTAACAGCTATACCAAATATCCTCAAATGTTGAAGTTAAACAAAACTTTAGGAACCATTACTTATGGATGGCCATTTCATGGGTGGAATGTTGGGCTGGGAGGTGTGTAAAATACTTGCAATGCCGTATGTTGAGTAGTGCTTAGTTGAAAGAACCTCTCTGTAAGGTGGCGAAAGACATTGTGGGTCACAGGCAGTCTGTGTGCGGAACCTCGGGAGTGCTCGTATGAAAAGGTGTATGCAGGCAGCTGACAAATACAGCAGGAGCGTAGGAACGTCAGTAGAAAAGGGTAGGGATTCTAGCGGAAGCATAAGGCATTTCACTGTCTATGTGTCATTTTGAGACTCCTGTCTGAAAATACGTGATAAAGAAACTTGTGGATGGAGGAATGGAGAACGGGGACTCGGAGGTATCTTGACCGTCCTCCTTGCTTCTGTGAATTTGTCAGGCTTGTTGAGGAGTGTGACAGTGCTACCTTCTCAGTAAGGTGTTCAGTGTAATTAGGTGCAATATGACATAATTTATTTCTTTTATTAATAGCACAGCAGGTAAACCAAAATTTGAAATTAATTATTCAAGCTTATTCATGTGAGTGTTGTTTACCAAATGGCCAAATGAACTTACTTTTTCATTGTTATTCTTTCAGGCTAATATATTTTGGTGGTTATGGCTGTAGGAAGCATAATGAACTGAGTGATTGTTTTGATGTCCATGATGCGTTTTGGGTAAGAGATTTGTCCTTTCTGATTGTCAGAACACCATCTCTTATACTATAGTCAATATGTATGAAAACCTGTCTGATTTTTGTTTATATAGCATTGGCAGAAACACAAATTAGAATCTTCTACTTAGATTGGTATTTTTGGATACTGTGTGTTGGGAGCGGTGGGTGTTCACCATATTCCAAGTACCTAGTGTTAGCCTTTGAGTGCAATGAAACAAAATGCTCTCAAAAGAGGAACAATAGCAATATTTTCAATCCAAAGATGTATTTTAAATAGGAAACTCCCAGAAAATGTTAGAATTTCCTTTGAAGTAACAGTAGGGAATTTATAGCTTCCAAGTCTAACTGACAAGTACTCTCAGTTAATTAATTTGTTAGGCAGAGTAAACACCGTTACTTTGAGATGCCTGGATTAGCTGGTTTCCTAGAATGATTTCTTACAGATAATAGAAAGGAGGAGACTGATCAGAGCATATAGTGACAGGAATTAATAAGAAATAGGTACACATTCAAGGGACTATAGAGCCTTGCATCGAAACGTTCACTACTGACTTACAGAAATGTATTACTTTGTACAATCTATTTCTCAGTCTGTTACACTGCAAATTAGAAGGTGGAATTTGTCTACTGCAGTGACTGATGTTGGAGCCCAAAGCTCATTTCCAAAAGCGTCACCAGCCCTAACATTCCCACATGCTGTTGACTTTCAACTAGACCTGAGCTGCTGCATTGTTAAAAATATTAACACCTTTCTTTTAATAAAATTTAGTATTTAGTTTATTTTCTGTTCTGATAGTTCACTGCTGGGTTTGTATCCTTTAATAAGCACAAAGATTTTAAACCAGAATAAACTGATTTTTTAACTTCTTTTTTAGGAAGGACAGATATTCTGGGGATGGCATAATGATGTTCATGTTTTTGATACAACCACACAGACTTGGTCTCAACCAGCAATTAGGGTGAGTGTTTTTTAGTCCTGTTTTTTGACACATTTCTGATTTTACTGCGTTTTGAATAGGTATTGTGCTCTAGAAATTGATGTTGGGAAAAGTAATTTGAATATGCTTAGTATTGCTCAGGCTTGAAATGTTTAACAGGAGGACACTCAGTGAATCTGAAATGTGGAAAATTCAGAACTGATTTGAATTTTTTTTCCCACAAGATGTTACTAGACTGGTGTTTTTAATGTGGTTCTGCTGCAAAACATTATTGTAAGCTTCAGAGTGGTGTTAAAATCTGGATACATTAGAAGATGATACAGTATTCTGTATCTAGGGGATAGTTTTGAGAGAAAGCTTTGTATTCAAGCTTTCAGACAGCTGTTGGGAATATAAAATTACTGTCAGCGCTCCATAACTGGAAAGACGAGGCACTGGAATACTCCAGAAAACTGTAGGAATCCAGGGTGGTGCTGAGGAACAGGGTGTGGAGGTGTGTTGGTGGCTCCTTACAAACCAAGCTTGGGTCCCACGGCATGGAGACCGTACCCACTTTGGGTCCCCTCGTAGGCGCTGCTGGGGCTTTGGGTCTGGGAGAGTTTCACAGTTGGAGCACAGCCATTAGCCCAGGCCAGCTCTGTTCATCCTGTGCTACTCCTAGGGCAGGGCAACTGGAACGAGACACAGGTCTTCGTGGAGTGCGTGGTAGAAATGCATACATGGTTTTAATGGTGCTGAACTGAGGTTAACAGAACCTCCTTTATCTGCACTGTTTTGATCTGAAGCCGTTTGGTTGACTGTATCTGTGTATAATTAATCTGCAACATAGAATCACAGACTGGTTTGGGTTGGAAGGGACCTTAAAGAACATCCAGTCCCACCCCCTGCCATGGACAGGGACACCTTCCACTAGACCAGGTTGCTCCAGGCCTCATCCAGCCTGGCCTTGGACACCTCCGGGGATGGGGCATCCACAGCTTCTCTGTAACCTGTTAAAGGGTAACATGGGTAACCTTTTGCAGATAACTAGGAGTTGACCACGTGAGAGATAAAGGTCTGTCTGGGAGTTTCTTCCTTCCCCTGCCACCCCTTTTCCATAAAGCTGATGGGTCAGTGTGAAGGATAGTATATCCAGCTGAAAGAGCAATAATGGCCTTGAAATGTAGTCTCTCTTGATTCAGCTTTCACAGACCTAAAGAAGGCAGGGGAGAGAGAGTAAACTCACTGCATTGCTAGTTTAGGTCTTCAGTTTTAATTAGTGAAGTGAAAATACGTTTAGTATGTGAGGGTTATACACTCATTATTTTGAGCATTGTGTACATAGAGTTGCTGTATTCCCTTGGGAAGATCTTTTCAACAAGTATCTTCCAGTCACGCTATATTGTTAGAATAAACATATCAGATACTCTTCTGCAAATACGTTACTGTAAAAGTTTTCCAAAGGAGCAGCTATACTAACTTTCCCAGTAAAACAGTGATGCACACATTTCTGTTTATAGAACACTACCATGTTACTATCAATCCCGGTGAGTTTATGTAAGAACTCGGTATATTATAATGAGTGTCTGACGCTATTTTATGGTCTTCATAGGATGTTCTAAAATTCCTGTAAAACTAAATGCAAAAAGTAAATGACCACTGAAAAGTAAAAGCCAATTTTCCTATCTCTATTTCTGATTTACACAGGGAATACATTTTTTGGCACGTGGCTATTGGATGTGACATAAAATTTTAAAATCGGATTTCTGGAGGATTTTGTGTTGGTTCCTGGTGGTTCACACTTACACGACATATCAACAGTAGCTGATGTGTTGCTGTAATTTTATGCTTAGGAATTAGAGAGGAATTAGTTGAATTTCATTTAAGCAAGGCAGTGGTAAATCAGACGAAGAGGGCATGTATCAAACATTAGCTGCTGAGGGAACTCAGTTAAAGCTGTGCTCGGTAAATACATGTGTCTCCTCATGTCTGAGGGGTCTTGGACATGGCTACAGTTCACTTCCTTTTCAAGTTGCAGTTCTGTCAGTGTGTTGATGTATATTGCCCTTACTTTTGCAATCTCTGTGATACTGACTTGCCAATATCCTTGGCTGGCACTTGGATGATGTTCTGAAGGATCTTATTTCTGTTCTTTTCAGGGTGGAGATCCACCTCAGCCTCGAGCCGCTCACACTTGTGCTGTGCTGGGAAATAAAGGTTACATCTTTGGAGGACGAGTGCTGGTTAGTGTTTAAGTAAACATTTTATTGGCAGTAATATTATTTTTTGACAGTTTTGTGCTGCTTTGTTTGTGGGTTGTTTGTTTGTTTGTTTGTTTGTTTTTTAATAGCAAATCATTTTTCTAGAAGAAAAAAAGTCCAGAATGTCTTCGTCCTAACTTGAATGTTAAGGATGTCGAATGTAGGATGCTTCTTCTCATCTCCCTTTACCTTACAAAAAGAAGGGTCTGCCTGTAGTATTAATGATGAAGCATACATAGTCCCAGAAGGGGAAAAACCCATGGCTGTATGGTAAACGCAAATGTTTATACATCAACAAAAATGGTTGAGGTGTGTGTAACCTCGTGGAGATGGTTCTGGGGGAGTGGAGCAAAAGCAAGCCTGATGACAGACCAGGTTGAAATAAATGGTGAGGTGCTAGCTAGCATTCTTTCTGTGCTTGCTGCAGCTTAGCAGACACGCCTCTCATACACCCTGATGCTCACCTTCTGGGAAAGTGAAGTTCAGAATAGCTGTTGGGATACTGTATTTTATATTTACAGTTGCAGGATGTAGTTCTGAATGGAAGGAAATAACAGTTTTCAGTTGACTTTATAACTTCTGTCATTTTTTGCACGTAAGTGACTGAAATAGAGATGTCTGGAAGAGCAGCTTCTGATTGTAATGCCAGGATACAAAGTCTCTGTGCATTCAAGCTGGTACAGGATGCTGCAGCACGTTACCTGATAGCACAGGCCATTCCAGCCCTGTTAAGCCTCTCCTGCTCTCTGAATGTCAGTTTTGCAGTTTCAGCCTTTACCTTTAGCACGCCCTGTGCCCTTGGTACTGAGTATGTGAAGCACACCATAGAGATTGCTGTTAACAGCTTTATTCTGTGCATCCAATAGAAGCTCTTTACTGCAAGACTAAGGCTTGTATTTGGTTTCTTGATCCAAGATGACCATTTAATATGCTGTGTGAGGATCTGAAATCTGCTGTCCCTTAGGTAATAGTCAAAGGCAGCATAAGAGCTGTGTGTACAGGATGCAATCAGTGCATATTTAAATCAAGGGTAGATTCTTGCTGTATAGTCTTAATTCTTCCTAGGTTGTTTTAACTTAAAAAAGTCATAGGCATCATCCCCCTGGTTGTCTGTACCTAAAAAAACTTGAAGCCACCACCAGTAAGCAATGAGATACTAAAGCCTCTCAGCAACACACTTAATTTTTCTAGTACTACTCAGGAGATTTTATCTTCAGTTCTTCTCTGCTGAAGCATTAATGTAAGAATTTAAGCCTGAGGCAGCAATCCAACACAAAAAAATATATTCCTGTGTTATATCTGAAAATAAGGATGATAGTAGGTACACTTAACTAGCACAGGCTCCCCCTTCGTTCGTAAATTTTTTGCAAGGATGGTTTCTTTATGGGCTGGAAAGTGTACCAGCTCTGCTGCAAAAGCATAGGGAAGAGAATGTTTTTGAAGGTGTCTGTCTGAGCTGGAGTTTATCAGGAACGTGAAGAAGATTCTGTAAGGCAAGTAAAAAAAAAAAATCCTAGTTTAAGTTACTGTGTACTCCATATTTTTTTTTAATTTAAGTTTTTAGCTCTTTTTACTTAGCTAATTTAGAGCCTTTAATCATATTCAGCTAAAGAATGAGACCTGATGCTTTCTATCTCTACGACTATGAAACGTAACAGTGAAGAAGCTTGTGAAAGCCCTGCTGTGTTTCTATAGTTCTGTTATATGAAAGAGAAGGAATGAACTGGTTGGAATTGCCCTACAGTGAACGTATGCCAACTTCACCTTGGAAAGCTGCCATAACCTAAACCCTATATTCGCAAGGCCTTGCAAATAAAGCCGTGTAAAATTGCACTTTGTTCCCTCTACCCTGTTTCTCATGCTGTAAAAGCTGTCACACAGTGTTTTTCTCAGGGCAAGTCTACAGTTCTGTTACAACATGGCTTACTCCTGCTTGCTCAGACAGAAACCAGACACACAGATCCAGGCAGGTTCAGAACGGCCACGCAGTGTCCAGTTTTTCAGTTTGAATTGACTCCTGCAGCAGCAGGAAAAGTTTTTACCTAAGTCCCTTCTCAGAGCAATCAGAAAAGAAAGTAACCAAAATTGATCCTGTTTATTCTTACATCCTGCACTGGGTGTTATGTGGCCTTTCATACAGGCTCGCGGTCTCTGGAGGTGTTGCTAAAGCCCCATCTCTGACAGAGAGCTGCACACAGTAGCTTCCAGAGCTGTAGGTTTGGACAAGCTTGATTTGCAAATAACTAAGAGAAAAAAGGGATATTCGATTGAAAAAGTGCCTAGTATTACTTGAATCTCTTGTGTCAGGGTTAGCCGTGCCAGGACAAGTGAGCCCTGTGCCTCTGCTATGGACCTGCTCTTTTGTGTGTGCTGTATAAACGAACTCTTGCTAACCACAGCTGAACTGATTCCTGCTCCTCATTCAGCAAGACTGCAGACGTGAGAGAAAGCTAGATGTGAAGACGTAAACGTGCAGCTCAGGACCTTCTGGCCTACCATTTATTTCTGTAACAGCTCTCAGCCTTCAAAGCCTTGCTCCCTCTGGCATTTTGTTAGTGAGGGCTATCTCTGTGTGCTGCGGAGATCTTCGCACCAGAAAGAAGAGCAGAGTGATGTGTCCAAGCTAGCTAGGGTTACTGCGCTGTGCCCCTTGCAACTGAACTGCTTTGTAGCTCAAGCTAGGGTTCTCACGCAGCCTCTGCAAATGAAATTACTGGTAAATTGGAGCTCACCTGTCATTTCTCCACTGTGCTGCTGCATGATTAGATCTGCTCTAAGAGGACATGCCCTCTGGCTTCTGTTTGACTACAGGATTGAGAAATACGAGAAGGCTCTGATCTGAAAAGGTTTTTCTCTTGGATGCCATCAGCTTTCTTAATAACCCTTTGCTAAATTTCAGTGAAACCGCTTGGGAACAATGTCAGAGAAGAATGAAATTTTGGAAAGCTATATTCAGTTTTGTAGGAGAGCAGCAAGTGTAAATTTTCACCTTACTGATTATTATTGATCCGCTTCCTATCATAGAAATAAATGGGGAGGGGGGTGGGAAGGTAAGAAACGTTCAGTGGGGCTTGAGGGTTTAATATAAGTCATGAAACAGGAAAGGAATGCTAAAGACATCAGAAAAACACTACATTTCCTGACAAGAGGATTAACTCCTCCCCGGAGGATGAAGTCTTGCTTTTCTCCATAAATTAAGGAGCAAATACGGGGTTGCTCTGCTCCTCCTTCTCCTTCTAGTTCACCATAATACAAATCTTCCCAGGGAAAAGGCTCTACAAGGAACCAGAAAGGGCCAGGAAGTGTCATGAGGCTTCTCCTATTCATCTTTCTGGGAGGAAAGGGCACCTTTTTCCAAACTTGGAGCTAGAACTGGTAAAAGAAGATGATGATGATCAAAATCAATTGTACCAGGAATCATTTGAAAACAGGCTCAGACGTATTATGTGGACTCTGTTCCTCCAGGTAAGCCCCGTGACAAATAAAAAACCAAACCCAGAAATGGGAGAAAGTGGGAAGGAAGGAGCGTTAGTCCAGAAGTTGATGCAAGGCTCGTGTTTGATTTAAGTGGAAAATTTTCATGTAAAGAATGATGAAGTAATAAACCCAAGTCTTTCCAGCAGCTCTTCACACATCTGGTGCCTTAATATATGCATGTTTATATTTCCTGTTACCCTTCCTGCCAGTGAAGATCAGAAGATGCATTGAACTGCAATCCTTCTCTTACAAAGCTTCGAGCTGTAATAGCTGCTTGATTGCAAATCTCTGAATGGAGAGCTGCACGGTTTCCTGTAACCGTGCTGAGCTGTAAATATGTCACCTGTAATGCCTTTCATCATGCTAGAAAGCTAATCCTGAGACAAAGCAGATCCTGGTTAATGTTTACCGGGCTGCAAATAAATGAACATGCCGTAGAGAAGTAGGTTGTCTGAGGTGTCCTCGTGGCTCAAAGGGAAAAGCAGACCCTCTTATGAGGCTTGATGCTTTTAAGCCAGATAAGAATTGTCTTGGGATTATCAGCTAAATGATTAAATATGCTAGGTAGGATTTAGAAATACATGAAAACCTGCAAGAAAACTTTGGGTATGGCAAGTGATGATACTATAACCTGTGTGTTTTACTGTTTCCCAAATAAGGGTCAGACAGAAAGGCATTTTCATTTGTTAAAGCTGTGTTGAAGGACTGCATCTTAGGCATAGATGTCCGACTGATGCTGTGTTTTGCATTCAAAATGAGGCTGATGTAATTATGCATCTGTCGATCTGTTGAATCATGAGAATGTAAAGATTATAATGCATTGATTTCCCAGGGACCAAGAAACTGAAACCTACTCCATCTTCTGCCTAATGCCTAGGGAAGGAAAGTCAGCGAGGAGGTCTTGAACAGGATCTTCTTGAAACCTTACTTTCCAACGTAACAGCAACTTTCTTCCCTTTCTTTAATAGATACCCTCTGTATCGAGCCATGTCATTCCAAGATGATTAAATATTTTTAGTTCTAGAGGCCAGGATGTTGCTTTTTCCTTGCCCTACCCCCAAGTGTCTGGCTGCGTGCAGGAACAGCAGAAGATACCCAGTAATTGCATTTTGCTTTCTGCTTGTATAATTCCTTCGTCACCTCCTTCAAAGCCACCGGAAGGTGCAGGAAACTGAGTAGGTGTGTCGTGGAAGACCTATCTGTTCGCTAGCTGTCAGTTGGACCACACTTCATTGTTATTTTCACCCTCTTGCAGTGAGTGATACAATTCCTCAGGCAATGCCCAAAGGCCCTCACATTCTGCTTTTCTTTAGCCTAGTGGCCTCCCGGCAGGCGTTCAGACTGCTAGTTAATGTTCTCTTCCCTAGGACAGGGAAGGGCTTGCATGTACTTGGTCAGAGTAGGCCATAGCTGTCCTGAAAACCTTGCTCTTCCCTGAAATACCCTGGGAGACTTTCCATCGCTCTGATGGGCAGCTTTGGAAGTCTGTCAAACTCATTCACTGGCTGAGCTCTCAGGGGTAAAACCGCTCCTATTCTGACTTAAATGACAAGTCTAGTTTCTGCCTCAAAGGATCTGCAGGCTGGAGAAAGGCTTTTTCCAATAGATCTATGGATTACCCTAGGAGAACAGAAATTGTAAGGTAAGGTAAGTTGTATTTCCCTACTTCTCAGATACTGTTTTGTAGTACCTAGGGGAATGGCAAACACCAGCCAGGTGTCTCGCGAGCCGTTGCAAATACTGCTACAATCTAAAGCAAAGACATTCTTTCTTATATTCTCCCCCTTGTGTTTCTAAGGCCATTACTTTCTTCATCTCACAGCACAGGCAAATAGGCCAGTGTATTGATTTCCCATTGCTCTTATCCACACATTTTATTATTTTTATGGCAAATACTAAAGGGTTATAAAACCTTGTTGTTGCTAGTAGTAACTGTGAAAGGGCTTGCCTTCTGGGAAAGAGAAAAACCACAGATGTGATGAACTTTGTGGGGTGTCATGTACTCCGTACAGTACCTACTAGAATATTTCAAGGAATAAGGGATGAGGCAAGAGGATGTACCGTTCTGATCAGAATGCAAGGAAAAATAAGGAGAGGAGGCTGTATGTAGACTTTTATACCTTCTGCAATTACCTACCATGAATTCTATGGATGAAAACCAGATAAATTTGCAGGAACTGAATATCGCATCGTTTTTCACTATTAATCTGCCAATAAAAGCTAAAATTGGCCCCATACTGCTGTTGCACTACTGTAAACGTTCCTGACAGGTAGTTTTCTGAGAGGTACGTGTTTTTTTTTGAGAAGAAATGCTTTTCACCTTCCACACAATATAGCTTAAGGGTGGGTACAGTTTTCTTCAAAATACTGTTACTTGGAATATTCTGTCCTGGGAAGGCCTTGCTGAAATACTTTGCTCAGTGTTTGCTTAATATAACACAGCTGGGATTTTATTTCTTTGTTTTAGCAAACGAGAATGAATGATTTGCACTGCCTGAATTTAGACACATGGACTTGGTCTGGAAGGTAGGTTTTTCCCTCTATGACGCTTAAAGTTGAATGTGGCAGATTGAAGCATATTGTTAAACAGTTCCAGTGCTAATTTTGTAGCTTTTCCAAGAGGAGAATGGGAGTTCGGGGACTATTTTAACAGCTGTTACGTTGTGATTGCAATTTAATTTAATTTGATCTGATTTGATAGTGGTTACTAAGCTTTTTCTGTTCCACACCAAAGCGTTGATGATGCTGTTGTAAGCACAGCATGCAGTGATTTAACATCCTAGTTTTCAAGATGGTTACATTTATCCATATGGAATTTTAGTTTCGATGTCGTCTTTTATACTATTTTTACTGTCTGGCTCATTATGGAACAGATTTGGGAAAGATCTGCCCCCTCTCCAAGATACGCATCTTACCAATTTTTTTTAAAGTCAAATAAAAGCATATCCTAAATATTTCAATTTTAAACTAAATCAGGTATTGGTGTACTTTCTAAGATATGTTTGTTTGCATATAGTGTTTGTAATAGTGCCTAAGATGTGTAAAATCAGTGGATCTATTGTTAGCTGGTAGACAAACCAGGAGATAAAGAGTAACTGGTGGGTAATAACCACAGATCTGTTCTCAAGGTAATCTAACAGTGATTTCATAAGAAGACCATGAAATACACCTTCCCTGAGCATGTGTCAGTAGTGATCCTGCTCCAGGGCATTGTGTACTTCACACACCTATGATGGGCATCTTTAATTACCTGTGACTGCTGATCTGATCCCGACCCTGCACTGTGTGGTCCTCTGTCCTCTGAGCCCTGAGCAAAGCGAGAGAGTAGACGGAGTCATCCATCCATTCCTCCTTGCTAATGGCAGCGGGACAAAAAGTCCCACAGTGTCCTTCAAAAAACCCTCTCTCTGAAGATTTCTTTAATTAGCACTTAGGATTAGTTACTCAGATTAGTCCCCTTTCTACTTTGCTAGCTGTTCCAAAATGAATGGTCTTCTACTTAAACGATGGCATTGTCCCTCTTAGGCTGTGAACTTTACCTCTGAGCGGATTGACTACTCAAACTACTGCTTTTACTGCTTACCTCTTGTTGTTGTTGCGTGAGCAGTTGCTGTTTCGATTGCTTTTTATTGCTTCAGAAAAGGAAACCTGTGACAGTTAAGTGACAAGTCAATGAGAGGGATTTCAAGCCTTGAAGGAGGGGTGTCAGTGTCAAAAGTTCCAAGTCCTTCTCAGCCAGTGTTCCCTTTTGTTTGGCATTTGGAAGCTAATACTGACGGTTCTGAAGTGTTTTCTGTTCTGAGCCTGAATACAACAGGCTGATTTTGCCTACACACACGTATCCTTAGACCAGGGATGGTAATACTGAACGCAGCCATCCCTAAAAACTGAAGATTGTTCCAATACTCAATTGTCTCTAGACTGTGATCCAAGAATATCTCAGGTGATTTAGGTTGATCGTTATAAACCAACCAGCCATTCCTATAGCACCTCTGCAAAGAGTCTTTGAGGGACTGAAGAAAGAGATTTAAGAGAGACTTAAAAAAGAGGTTTGAGAGGTTAGAGAGAAAAAGAGTCTTTGCAGAATGTCAGGTGGCACCTCACGGCAGGTGAAATGTTGATATTTATTCAAGCTGACAGAAGTAACTAATCAAAGGCTGGTTTTATAGAAAGCTTCACAGGCCTGAGAGCTGTTCTTTCCTCACTAAAGTTGTATCTTTCAAGACAGTACCCAGTTGGTATTTACATTTTTGACTCCAGTTTGCAGTCTATTTTTGCACAAATTGTTTGGAAAATGATTTCTGGCTACACGCTTCCTTTCATAAAATAAGCAGCGGTGGCTGTAACAGAAGTTGGGCATTTGTAGGGATCATCTCTTCAGTATAAAGAACTTGGTCCCAGAAGTCCCATGATTCTACACACCAACACTGTAAAATAGAGCAAAGTAGATAAACAGGCTGGTTTTTCTCCTCTCCTCTTTGGTCACATCTGAAACTTTTGTAGCGAAGAAGTGCTTGCTGAGAGCGATAAAGTTATGTGTGAAGTAAAGAAAATCACACGATCTCCTTTGAGTATCAGCAGTAGTTCTGAACAGTTCTAATCAGACAATCAATTGTCAGCTGAAAACTCCCTCTAAAACGCCCCAGAGTCATTCCAGTATTTACCGGTGGGGAAATTCCTTCAGGCATTTTTGCTGTCAGTGTATTTTCTCCTCTAGGCATTGCAAGAACCGAACCTTTCCTATGCTAGAGCTTCAAATTCCTTTCTACTGAAACCTCTGATCTGATGGTGAATTAAAAATTGGTTAGGATCCAACCTTTCTGATCTTAATAACAGAATGCTCTCAGCTGCAGAGAGGTTGTCTTTGGTTGCCGTGTGAGTTAACACCAAGTGAGACTCGGAGACTTGACCCAGATTAAAAGGGTTGGCTGTCAGAACGCTGCTGACCAAGGCAAGCTGACTGCTGGTGTTTGAAGTTCTCTAAAGTACAGGTCTCCCAGCGAGGGGGGCTTGGTTTGTACAGCCCCACAGTCAAATTCACTTCCTGGGCATCATCTCCTAACAAAAATTCCAAAGGCAGTCGTGTTTTTATTTAAAGCCCCACGCTTTTTCATTAGCCAGTCATGTCAGGTTTTCTTTATTCTTCAGCTCTCTGCAGGTTCCTTAAGGAATTGCATAATATGAACCTGTTAA
Source organism: Eurypyga helias (assembly GCF_000690775.1). Lineage (NCBI taxonomy): Eukaryota > Metazoa > Chordata > Aves > Eurypygiformes > Eurypygidae > Eurypyga > Eurypyga helias. Next base: position 20,592 of record NW_010228584.1, read on the forward strand.
TCCAGGAATATCTTCCAGCATGAGATTGTGATATCTATTGTAGTTGCCACTACCGAGAAGTTATTCAAAATGTTTAATTTTACGTGATTTCTGTTACTGTGATAATTTTTTCTATCAGTAGCGTGAAAGATTGAAACGTTATCACCCATTACTTTCTGGGTTCATGTTTTTCTGAACATCAGTCTGTTGGATCTCACAGCAGTCTGTATCTTTTGCCAGTTTTAGAAGCATGTTACACAAGCGTTGTGCAAAGCAGGCACTCAGACGCTGTGACTTGCCTTCAACTTCAGTGCCAGATTTAGTGGGACGGTTTTGCGATCACTGTTTAATTAGCTGTGATTCTTCAGTCTTTGCCTCCAGATGGAGGAGTGCTTAGCAGTTAGGGTTAGTGAAATCCCTCTAGCTGAGCTGCAGATGCCGGTATCACTCACCCTAGGCTTCCCCTGTGCTCAGTTAAGAGAAGCAGGCACTTCTTGGGCACGAGACAACTGCTGCTAAGGTAGACATCTAAAATAAATCGGGAGTTGTGCTTTTCACAAACCAGAAGTTGTCTCTGCTTAGTATCAGGATACCGGGTGGGCTGATGCCCTCTGAGGTCCTTACTCCTCTCTGCTGACTGTTGGGATCCTCCTGAGACGACTGTACACCTAAACTAAGGAGGTGTAAATTGAGGCTGCCCACTGCAGGTAGTCCCTTGTGTTCAGGTTCTTTACTGTTGAGATGCTCAGCCCAGGCATACCTAACTGTGCAGCTACGATGAGATCAGTATCAAATACCTCTTGTTGTAACATGAGCAGATCTTTTGAAAACTAAACCTGCATCTGTGTTGTACCTAGGAATTCTACTTTTTACTAAAACTGAGCTCAAAGTTCGGGTAACCCACCGCTTGTGTTAAAAGGCACAGTGGTTGGAGAGGTTTTGGGTAAAAGGTAAAGCCACAATCCTTTTACAATTTAAGATCATTTTCCAGGGGTAGAGAGACCGCAGCCCCATGGGATTCATTACATTTTATCTCGAATGACCAGGTGTATTTTGCCTGCCTGTACTGTGCAGTTCGCTTGGATATTATTGTTCATCCTTTGCTGTCCCAAGTGCTCCACTCCTACTCCAGCAGCAGCTTCAGTGATCTTAAGAAAACAAGTAACAATCAGTGCCTTTATCGTTGCGTTTGATATTTACATGACCGCTGGTTCAGTTACTGCAAGAAATTACTTTGTTTAGGTTTGAACATGCTCTTCTGAAAAGAAAATTTAGATTGCGTAAGTGCAGCTTGTTCACTGGGAAAATAGCCAAGCTTGGTCTAGGATGAACTGAATTAACTGTTGCATTTTCTGACAGGTTAGTTTTTAGCATTCTTTGAAAATCTGTTTGTTTGTTTGTTTCACCAAGAATTAATATCAGTGGAGAGAAACCAAAAGATCGATCCTGGCACACGTTGACTCCGATAGGAGATGACAGACTCTTTCTTTTTGGTGGACTAAGTTCCGATAATGTTCCTTTAAGTAAGTAATTTAGAACTTACAGTTCTATTGTACACCTCAGTACTGACCTTGTGCACGTTTGTTGTCTTTCTAAAACTACTTAGACCTAAATCTCGTTACTGAATTTTCATGGCACTTGAGTATTTCTCTCCCTATCTTATTATTTTTATAGAAGTGCAGGAGCACACTGTGTAGTACAGTGAGAATGTAGGATAATAAATCTTTCATCAAGCTGTCTGTCATCTGAAAGAACAAAGGCGAGAGTCTCACGCATTTCAGTGTGAACAAGGGGTAACTTCTGATATCAGTAGCGATTGCAGGAAGAAGATAATGTCAACAGAATGTAGATTTTTTGGATTAATAACAAATCACAAGATGTTAGACAGGAAGTAGGGTAGTCCTACGCTGAGTTCCTTTTCTGGAAAGGGCAACTTCTTTTCATGGAAAAAATGGGAAATCAGTGAAAATAGTTTTGTCACAGATACATTCCACTGGGAGGGGGGATTTTCTCAATTTATCCAAAAGAAAGGAAGTATTTTAATTCCAGATGTCAATGCAGTGAGTTTTCTGTGGCAGAATAGTTAAGTTACAGAGACCGAAAAGGTGCAAGTTAATGTGGTGATGGTGTTACTGTTACCTTAGTATAATGCGCCCTTAGAACACAGAGCTTTTTGTATAAATCAAAAGGTCATACTTTGTCCCGAGAAAAAGTACTAATGCATGTTCTTGTATTGTAGGCGATGGCTGGATTCACAACATTATGACAAACGGATGGAAACAACTTACCCATTTGCCTAAGAGTAGGCCTAGGTACATGGAAATAGATAATGTTAGCTGAAATTTAAGTGTTGCGGTTTAAATTATTGAACAGTATGTTTAAATTAAATGATAAGACTATTTTAGAAAATCAGTGCAGTATGACTGAACAGTTTGCTTTACTAACTTACATTCCTTCAGACCAGGTGCAGCACTATTACTTTATGTAAGTGTTACAGTTGATGCTTACTTGCCTTAAAAGTGTTTTTGTGACGAAGGATCTGGGTTTCCAACTAACCTGGTGTTCTATAGCCAAATTATTTTTATATAAGAAAATGTGTATCACGTAACTTTTGGGGAATTAATAACCTATGACAGTAACAAAAGTTGTTCAGAGTTTGTGCATTATTAGAAACCTGGGGGAGACAAGCATGAAAATGTTGACACGCCTTTCAGGGTTCAAAAGTATTATAAAATGCCTTGTTTGGTTGGGTTTTTTTCCCTGAGCAGAGGCAGCTAATTATGATTACAGTTTAGCAAAACTGAATTTAGTACTAACCAGCACAACTAAAGGACACTGGAGTTTTGTTCTTTCGAGGCCTTAACTGCCATCCAAGAAGGACCTGGTTCTAGAGTGTGTATTGTTTGTGCTGGCAACAATACTGTCTCTGCCAGACTCTGTTCCCCTTCCTTCTCTAGTTTAAGACTACAGAAAAAGATAGTCTTTTGGACTAAAGAAAGCAAGTTTCATGTTTGAATCAAAAGCTACCAGTGAAAACAGGTGGTTGCTGTAGCAGAGCACAGACTTGTTTTTTAACACTGTTTGAAGCATTCTCTGTATTTATAATATACACAGAATCTCAGCATGGTTTGGGTTGGAAGGGACCTTAAAGATCATCCCATCCCCCCCCACCCCCTGCCATGGGCAGGGACACCTTTCACTAGACCAGGTTGCTCCTGGTCTTGAACACTTCCAGGGACGGAGAATCCACAACATCCACAAATACCATTGAATTGATTGGCTGTAGAGAGTAAATATGCAGTTTTTCATGGAACTCATTCTATACGTTCACCCAGGTACTCTCACCACAGTTTTATATCATTCTTTTAGCATAGTGTGTGAATGTGGCCTGGCATTTGCATGCTTCCTGCCTTATATTCTGTTTTCTATTCTGAAATATCTTTACCTCAATTGATTTTCTTCCTGTTTTGTCCTCTTCTAGGGCATCTTTTAAATCTAACAGCACTGTTAGACCAAATTTTCTGCTTTCTTTATTTCAAACTCTTTCAAGCCCAAATAAACTTATACCTTAGCTTCAGAGAATATTTTCTGTGTTTTTACAATTAGTGAACTGACTGATGACTGCCTTAAATAACAAAGCACATCACTAGCAGTCAAGGAGCATGTCTGTGTTCAGCTCTTTACGTGGATGGTCCCATAGTAGTTAACTGCTGAAGTGGATTGCATCGCCTTGTGTCATTATTTGTTGCTGGTGCATCATGAAAAAGGATCAGGAAGGGACAGAATGTGCTTTTTCTACAGGCAGCAGCCCAAGGAGCTGCAGCTCAGCCTCTGCTCAGCAACTGAGCTGGAGTAACATTTGTGTCTGAGGTGGCGGTAGGTAATTTATTGAAGCAAATTACCTCCCCCCTTTAAGAAAAGAGATATTTCAATAGCCTGGAAGTCCTGGAAACATGGATAAAGGGAGCTGTACCAAAAGGCTGTCTATATATCGAACTAGTTTGAGTGTGAAGAGCTTTCCTATACCGTAATGGTATCCCTGCTCTTCCACAGGATCTTTGCAGCTGAGAAAGGGTTAGGCCAGTTCTGTCGCTCCTGTGACTTTACAGCAGGACTTTAAATGCACAGGCAATAATACACATGTATGTCCTGCTTTTATGTATTTCTGTAATGTTATACTAACACACGGTATGTCGCACCTGCATTAGTGTATTCTCCTGATGCTTCTGCAAAATTGATTCCCTCCTTAAACTCTGTAAAGAATAATTTCCTTCAACCTTCATTTTTTAGTAGTTTCTAAAAAAAATTGTCCCCCAGGTTATAGATCTGTGGTTCTGTATTGGTAGAAAATACCGTTCTTCTTTCTGTCCATCGGTTGTACTTGGGCTAACATTTTGCACACCAGGTTAAAACAGAGAGCAGTTTGTACGTGTAATTTCCCAGTGCTTTCATTGCTATGTAATCCTGTTATTCCAGTTTGAAGAGCCGTGTAAAAAGGTTACATCGATGCAGCATCTGTATAATTTAAATAACATGCTCTGTTAGAATGTTCAGGTGATAAGTTAGAGCAGCTGTGAGAGGATATGAACTCAGTCTGTAGAAAGAGCGCCAGGGTGCAAGCTAGGATGTCCACAGAGTCAAGGCAGGAAAGGCTTCCCAGTGTCCTTTGGTGATGAAGTCCAGGCCAGAGTTTTCGTAGTGCACATAAGGCAGAGACAGATCTATGCACAGGTATGAGGAGAAGAAAAGGTGGGAGACAGCTTGTTACTGATATGAATGGAGTAAGAAATGGAGAATGTTTACTTTTGCTTGAAAGTTCCAGTGGTGCATGTTATTTTGGTTAAGCAGCTTTAAAGGGCCAGAGCTCTGTGGTGATACTTGCTTCAGTGGTGATACACCAGTAGAAAAATCACAGATTTTGATCTGCTAAGGAGGAAAAGTCAATCTAGCGAGGTGCAGCTCCTGAAGTAGCAGCATCTTTGTTAAAGCAAGATCGTACAGGTCGGGTTTTGGTTTATACCCTGTGCACAACACAAAACTTCCTCCTGGGTGTGATGTAACTGACAGGCAGAAGGTGATCCCCAGGAATCTCTGGGGGAAGCATAAAACTGGAACGGGATACCTTGTGTTCTGAAGCTTTCATCCTAGTGGTCGGGGATCGGAGTCCTGAAAACCCCACAATCCTCAAGCCATTAGAATTGTAGTTATGGATTAAACAGTGGAAAATTTACAAAGAACATAAAAGGGGAAAGAAAAGTTGTTCTTGGCAAAAGCTTGGGTTTTGTAGTTATTTTGTTTTCTAAAACTTTTTCCACTGTAACGTTTTGTGGAAGGGAAATAAGTAAGACCAAGTATATATAACTGAAGTAAAGAGGAGTCAAATAATGACGAAAATACATTAGTCTGCATGAATTGTAATCATCCAGCAAGATTCTCATGAGGTGGATAGTCACATTGCTCTCTCCTTTGGTGGTGTTAAAGAAATTAGTAATATATTTTAAGGTATTTTTTTACCTCTGAAGACTTTTAAAATAATGTCTTTGTCTTGGTTTTCTAAGAAGTAAGGGTTCCGTTACCGTGCTCTGTGCATGCATGGCTGCCTCTCCTTCCCATGTGCATGATGAATCGATTGCTCCGTTTCACTAATATTTGAGGAGAAAAACAGGAAGCTCAGAGATCCTAAGTCCCAACATACTCTGTGCAGATCAGTGGCCGGACAGAAGGGAGACTCTCGTAACGGCTTCACTCCCGTGGCCGCTCGGTGCTTGTTCTCCGTTCTGCCCTCAGCACAGACGGGCTGCCTGCAGGCACAAGTTGGCGTTGCACAGGCTTTGTGGTTTCTGCAGCTCACAGGGGCAGCTTGTAAAATACACGGTTGAAAACTGTAAAATTCTTCTGGACAAGTAGCAAGGCCAGTGAGACAACAGAGCTCTGTGCAGGAGGATTGGAATCACAGGATTAGGGAAGTGACCCTGCCATTTTAGTTAAAAAGAACTGTCCTTAAGAGTCTCGTGAAAAGAAACTTGAATGTAAAGAATGGAGGAGACTGACTGGGGCGAGGAGCTCAGCATGCAAGTGAGCTCATTGCTTCTCTGAAACCCTTCAAAGCGTTGAGTTTTTACATTTGTTTTGCTTGATAACAGACGACTGCTGCTTGTTGCTTGGTCGCTGACTCTGTAATTTTATTCCTAGATTGTGGCATACAGCTTGCCTTGGAAAAGAAGGAGAAGTGATGGTGTTTGGTGGAAGCAAAGATGACCTGCATTTCATGGACACAGTCAGTAAACTGAATAAAGAGATCTTAACTCTGTAATAATTAAAACTGAAATAAAAGTTAATACAGTTGCTGATGTTACAGGGTTCGTTCATAACACACGCTGTTATGAGACGTGACCTTGAGTGTTCTTGGGAAGAATTTAGGAAGGTTTTTTCCTTGGTAGGCTCATAAACAGGAATTTGTTATTCAGATTCTTTATAATTATTGAATCACAGACTGGTTTGGGTTGGGAGGGACCTTAAAGCCCATCCAATTCCAACCCCCCTGCCATGGGCAGGGACACCTTCCACCAGACCAGGTTGCTCCAAGCCTCATCCAGCCTGGCCTTGGACACTTGCAGGGATGGGGCATCCACAGCTTCTCTGGGCAACCTGTTCCAGTGCCTCCCCACCCTCTCTGGGAAGAATTTCTTCCTGATATCTAATCTAAACCTCCCCACTTTCAATTTCAACCCGTTACCCCTTGTCCTGTCACTCCCTGCCCGTGTAGTCTCCGTTTGAAGTTAGGCATGGGGTTGTAAATGTTACGTTGATGTAGGAAGCAGCAGTATTCCCGAGATTAGCTGTTTGTCACTTTAATGGTTCTTTTTTTCTGTTGATCAGGGCCACTGCAGTGATCTGTTGATATTCCAGACTCAGCCTTACTCACTCCTCAGGTGAGTTGAGGTTGCAGAGACTTCAGTGTGAATCGGTACGGCACTGTGCTTTTACTCACAGGCCAGGAGGTGACAGACCGTTCACTTAAACCTCTTTGTTTTCTTCTCCCCCTCTCCTTTGCTCCTTCAGGTTGTGTCTGGACTGCATTGGTAAAAATGCAGCTCTCCTGAAGAATCAAATACCGTGCTTGCCATCCAAACTTTTGCAGCAGGTGCTGAAAAAAATAACCTTCTGGGCTGCAGTGAACCACCGGCAAGAGCGGAAAGCTGAAACGGAAAGACAGGGCCAGCTAACGGCCACATGAACTCCAGCCACGAAAGTGCCCAGCAGTGGTTTACTTACAGCGCGCGAGCAGAGCCTTTTGTTAGTGACCTTGACTGCTGCTACAGGACAGCTGTATGTTAAGCTGAGTTTCGGAGTGAAGTTTGAGAACCAAGAAATCCTTTTCAGGGGAAGTCTCTTTTGTTTTCTGCGTTAGAGAAAACCAGTAAAACTGTTTGTATCTGTTTGTTAACTTCTGCTGTTGTGGTCTTAACGAGACGGTCCATACGACTTGTTCTTTTCTTGAGGGCGACGGATGGTACGCAGTGTTTTCAGTTGGATAAAATACAGCTAAGCAAGTTGAAAATCTTACCCCAGCCTTATCGCTTCAGCCTTTCTGAAAAGATAGAATTAGTTCAGCCCCGTATCTTTGGAAGATCCACACGTGTCAGTCTTGAAGAAAGTCGCTGATGTGCTGACACCACCGAATCTGACGGATTCCGCCAGACACTCCTCGCTCCACCCAGCCGGTGGGGCCGGGTGTCTGCTCCAAGTAGGAAAAAGCAGTCAGCCGACGGCGGGACCTGCAGAAGCTGCCGTCAGCAGCGTCCCTGTTCCTAGAGGAGAGCTTCTCTGCCGTTGGTAATACCGCTTTACAGTTTGTCATCAGTGGGTCCTTTTTGAAACAGGTTGTACATTGTACTTGGGATGTGTAAAGTTTGTATTTAATTCTTGTTTGAAAAAAAATATGCTTATTTATTGTTTAAAAAGAGCATATGTAGTACTTGCTATTTTTTGGTTTCGAATATTTAGTAAACAGGAGCACAGTCATTAAAATTTTATAGTTGAATTGAGACCCATTTTGAGTATTTTTGACACTTTTTTTAACAGTCTGCAGAACTTCCCTGATCGGGGAAAGGAGTTTTTGGAGCAAATTTGTCTCACAAAGGCAAGTTTTGTGAGTGGGTAGTGTAGCAGAGCCATGAGTTTGTATGTGCTGAACACCCAGGATGAGTCTGGTGGCGTTTTTCAGCCGAGGGGGGGTTGTATTTTCGCCTGACGAACACGCACAATCTCCGCGTCCCGTCGTTCTCCTCCGCAGGCGGGAGGTTCCGTGAGGGGCCGCCGCGTTGCCGTTCTCCACCCCGGAGCGGCGC
>NW_010228585.1:0-6696 GCF_000690775.1 Eurypyga helias
AAACCACTGGATGCTGCCGTACAGACGTGGAAGAAAGTGTGCACCAATCCTGTGGATAAAAAGGTGGAGGAAGAGCTGAGAAAGGTACATGCCTTACTCCTGACACGAGCACTATACTCCAGCAAGCTGTGTGGGGAAAAAAAACCTGCATGCAGCTATTTTCTTTGACTTCCCCAAAAGTTCTTGGCAATTGTAACTGAAACAGCAGGCATCAGTAGGCGCCTCCGGCACTGCTGTCTTAAGGTCGGTTTTGGAAGTCAAGGTTTGAGTTTGTCTTTGCAGCCAGCTCACATCAAGTTCCCTTTTGTACCACTAGTTCTTACACTACCATTCTGATAGCTCGTACAAAGGCCAAGGGTCCTGAGGCAGAAGAAAGTCCACTTGGAAAGCTGAACTGCCATTAGTAACCCCACTCCCACTGTTTCCATGGTTTCTATATTATTTCAGCTCTTTGAAGTCCGTCCTGTCTGGTCTCGGAACGCGGTAAAAGCCAATATCAGTGTCCACCCGGACAAGCTGAAACTTCTGTTGCCGTATTTGGCCTATTACATGGTAAGTCTGCTCGTCTGTCTGAGGTGCGGGGGGGTGAGGGAGCATCAGCTGTGTGTCCCTGGTTCTTTACCGTTTCTGAGGTCCCACCAATAAGTACCGAGGCTAATGTTATGTAAAGAGAAAGAGGGAAGGAAAACTTGCTTTGTATCAGGAGTTAAAACCATGGAGGGTTCGCCCCATTGGCTCTAATTGGCTTTGCTGTTCAGACACTCCTATTGCCTGTCCATCTGGCCATGGTAGCAGAGTTTTTCCAAAGAAACACTTGATTGTGACCTTGGAAGTTCGTTTGTAGAGCACGCCAATACTTGTGCTTCGATTGCCCAAGTTTCAGTATGTAAGTAGTGGCCTGGCAGGTGACGGAAGAGCTGGTAAAGAAATCTTGGGGCGACCACGGGAAATGCTCGACCTTTCTAAGGAGCTGCACTGAGGGAACTCTGCAACGCTGTGAGTTTTTTTGTAACCATCTTCCCCATGTGTGTTTATGCAGTTAACAGGTCCTTGGAGAAGTTTATGGGTTAGGTTTGGGTACGACCCCAGAAAACACCCTGAAGCAAAGATTTATCAAGTACTGGACTTCCGAATTCGCTGTGGAATGAAATATGGTAAAAGGGCCCAACCCACAGAGACGCTCTCTCTGCTTTCTGGTTCATCCTGGTAGTACTTCTAACTTGTTTTTCAAACTCTTTTGCCATATTTCTGCTCTGATGAGGATGACAGCTTCTGAGCTCATTGCTTACCCTAGTTCTTCCTTAAACTCCTTTGTTACTCATCGTTTGCAGTAAGTCTTTCCTCATTTGGCACATTCCAGTGGACAGCTGGCTGACTTTTCTCCTCCCTGCGTTCAAAGCCCAAGTGATGTAGCAGACCATCTTCCCTCTCGCTCAGGGGAGGCACTGAGCAGTAGATTCTGCTCACGTAGCAGCTTTTTATCTTGTGAAGGACACTGGGTCCCAGACTTTGGGACACAGGGTTCCCCTGCTCTGATTTTGCAGAGGTCAGGGCCTTTCTGAGGTCATCTAGTAAGTCCACAACAGAGCTGGCACCCTGTCATTGCCATCAGATCGCATCTCCCTCTCGTTCCAAGTTAAAGACTTTTGTTGCTGTGATACTTCTCTCCCCACCCTGCTAAAGTCAGCGTATCCCAAAGAGCACCCTGCCCGTCACACACCGGCACTCCTTACTGAGCTAGGGATGTTCTGCAGGGTGCTTCCCCTCTGTTCCTTACTCGTTTTCTTTTGTCACCTCTAGGTTACGCCCCTAACGATATGCCCGTGAAAGCAAAACGCAGCACGTATAACTACAGCCTGCCCATCACTGTCAAGAAGCCAGGTATGCTGTGCCAGCAGCAGGGCTGCCTGGCTCTTCTGTCTGTTTACCCCTCCTAGTCGCAGGTGGTGAAGTCTATCCCGGGTTCCAGCTGAGCCCAAATTGGAGTTATATTTCTGGTTATAATACATTTTTTTTAAAAGCTTAAAATTATGACCAAAGGTGCTGCAGAAAAAGCCCACCCAAGTCAGCACCTTTCCCCTGACTGCCCAGTAACGCCTCTGAAGAATGAGCAACATGCGCTCAGTCGCGGGGTTGGTCTGGTTTTTGCTGACCAGCACAGCTGAATCAACACAGAGGAGTGAGAGTGCAGTGCCACAGTGAAAGATGTCCCTAATTAGGGGTCCCTTTTTTTGTCTTTCAGTCAGTCATACCGTCAGCGTACATGATCTAAAACAGGGGCTCGGTACATCCGCTGCGTCCAGTGCGAGAAAGCCTGCCTCCAGCAGGTATAAACTGAAGGTAGGCATCACTCTCTCACTCACCTGGTTCAAGATTCTGGTAAAAAGGGGTATTTCCTGTTGTCAGTCGTCCAGGGGACAGTATGAGTGAGTCGGTGTCCTCGGGTTTACGTGGGAAGCTGCTCGCTGTACATCTCACTGCAGAACTGCACCTGCTGTGCACTCAAGGCTTTTCTTACAGGCTGCAAGATGGGATTGGTACTCAGCCCTCATCATAGATGTGATGAGTGTTTTGTTTCAGCTGATAAAACTGGAACTTCATGGGCAGTGAAGTGCAGAAAATCACCATGTATTTATCAGATTGTCCTCAAAATCCAGCAGGACAAAACAAATATTTGAACAGGAGGTTTTTATTCTTCCCCTCTCGCTAGAATGAAAGCTATGATCCCCTGTTCTGCAGTGAGAGGCTGCAGAGGTGGTGTGCTCGCTGCACAACCGTGCTGTTGTGACCGTGGCTGCAGTGAAATTCTGCTGCGTTCCTCGTTCGGCTCTGTCCTGTCAGCAAACCTAGGCCTTGAACTGATTTGTGTTGGAAGTGCCTTGCTCTTGAATCAGCCCATCAGAAGTACATTCCAGTTGTCCTGTTACACCATAAAATGCAAATGAATCCTTTCCTTCTTTCCTCCTCGTAGGAATCCATCTACATTTTCCGAGAAGGAGCCTTACCCCCTTATCGGCAGATGTTCTACCAGCTGTGTGACTTGAATGTGGAAAGGTACTGCATGCTGGCAGCGGAGTCTGCTGTTAGAGCTAGATTTTCTACTGTTTATATCCAGTCCATTCCCCTCTCTCCCCTTGACCAGAAGCTTAAGAGATGTTTAGTTTCTGATTAAAAACAGAACAGACTCTTCACACATGAACTTCCTTTCCCATGTGACAATTACCTGAGTAACCAAATATGCTATTCCAGCTCAGTGAAGTGAGACGGAAGTAGGCCATGGTCTGTCTCATTTGAAGGTACATCTGGATGTAGAAGGCTAACGATTCCTTCCCTTTTGCTGCTTTTTAGCCTACAGAATATCATCCATCGTAACGACGGCACAGAGTCAGAATGCACAGAGCGTGACGGGTGGTGCGTTCCGAAGACCAGTGATGATCTGCGGGATACCATGTCTTTGATGATAAAACAGATCATCAGATCCACGAGACCTGGTAAGGGTGCTTCTGAACCTCGAAGCGTAGTACAGCCCTGCTGCCTACTACTGCGGTGTACTACAGCCTTCCCGATGGTGTCAAGACCCGAACGGGCTGAATAAGGATGTTGCAGTCAGCACTGTGGCAGTAGCATTCCTGTATTTGCCTCCTTTGTGCTGCATCTGGTGTTCTTTGTGTTCTAGCTCATCACAGTGTGTGAGCTGAGGCTGTTGTCCTGCAGCGTGGAAGCAGGTTGGGATTAGGAATGGCTGGGAGTAGTTTTTCTGTTTCACCTTCCCGGTATCACAGCCCCCAGGTTTTAAATGTCTCTGCCTAGTGATCATCAAGATCTTACTCTCCTTAGTGTATCTGTTGGTGGCATTGTACCTTTTACTGATGGTATTAATTGACCAAGAAGCAAGGAAATTATTTTTCCATGATTCTGGGCCAAAGTAGTCTCACGGTGAAACAGGTCAGAAGCAGCTAGGAGAGGAGGTGCAGCACTGCAGATCTGCTGCTGGCCTGTGACTGTTCCTGGAGCATGAAAACAGATTGCTTTGGGCTTGATCAAATTCTAAGATGTACAGCATGAGCTGTGCTCCTGCGGCTTCTGCCTTCCTCTCACGGAGTTTATGAACTCGACTGTAAATGCCCCCGGGTTTCACTGAGAGGCATCACAGTGTCTGTCTGTCTTCCCGTTTAAGCGCTGTTCTCAAGTACAACAAGCAGTGAAGATGGCAAAGAGCAGCTGGCCTATGAGTCTGGAGAGGAGGAGGATGACGAAGAGGAGGAGGAAGAGGACTTCAAGCCTTCTGACGGGAGTGAAAATGAAATGGAGACAGAAATTCTGGACTATGTGTGAACACAGTGAGCCGTCTGGCTGCTGTTGGAGGGAATCATCAGACTGAGGGCTCACCAGCCGTGCCCGGGACGTGGGAGAGCAGACCTTGCACTAAGGTGACAATGACCCCTGCGCTGACTGCAGTGCCTGCTGGTGGCCGTCACTCCGGATGTGTGGGAGCCAGTGCCTACACTGTCGTAACTGCTGGCTGATGAGCCCTCAGACTTCCCAGGAAGAGCCCAGAAGGCAAAGCCGCTGGCACTACCCCTGAAAAGAGAAGAAGTTGCGTTCCCAGTCTCTCCCAGTGTGGAGCTGCACCCTGGCAGGGTTGGTGGCCATGTGGAAAAGAGCAGGTGCCTGCAGAGGCGCTGTAGTGCTGCTGGGGGTCCCTGAGGCAGGTCCTGCCCTTCTGCTTGTCTAAGGGGAATGGAACCACTGTGCCATGGCTTCAGCAGGGAGCCTCGCTGGCCGTCTTGGAAATAAAGCCAACAGGAGAAGAGAGTGAGTGCTTTTTCTGGCAGCCAACAGCTGCCTTCTGCGGGATGTCGCCTATGTTGTCCTCACTAGCCAGCGCACTTCTCAGTTCTATTTTGACTTGCCCAGTGGTTTGCAGGGACTGAAGGAAGCACAGAGTGGGGCAGGGCTTCAGATTCATGGAGCTTGGCTACTCTGGCTGTTACTCTGCCATTCCTGGCTGGATTGTTAGCACCCAGCCACAGAAATTAAAGATCTGCTGGCATTTCTGAGTCTTGTGCATTCCCTAGTGTGTTACGAGTGCAAAGTTCCTCATTAGTTGCCGATAATAAGCTCTAATGCATGGTTTAATCTGCTTTCAAACCCCTGCACTCGTGTGAGGCTTCTCAAGCATTTTTCATGTTCTCTGGAGTTTTGTTAGACTGAGCTATTTCCTTAGGTTTGGCCTCCAGCCCACGAAAGCAGCATCTGCAGGGCTCTCACACAGTGGCACACGTGTGTGTAGACGTTACACAGAAGCTGCACCTGGGGACCGGCTCCTCAGGTGTGCACTGCCCATGGCTCGCTGGGAGATGCTGTGCTGTGCCTTCTGCTCCCGCCTCGGGGTACCGAAGTAGGAAAGCACTTCTTACGGCTTTAAGGCGTGACGAGCGGGGCTGTGCCCAGATCGGTCTGTCTGGGGGCAGCTCCAGCCTGGGGGAGGTGCACGTCCCGGCAACACGGGAAGCCAGAGGCACAAGGGGCTGTGCAGTGGACTCATCCTGCTCAGTGCAGTGCAGCAGGGCACTGAAACAGAGAGGTGCACCGTACCACTGCGGGGTAAGGAGACGCACGTGCTCGGGTGTCAGCAGGCACCAAGAATAAACGCTCTCAGAAATGCTAGGAAAAACAGCTAAAGCCAAGCTCCCTATCAACAGGAGGCCCAAGGCAGCCAGAAACCACTTGTGCCAGAGCATTCATTTCCCAGCTGTTTTCAGAACTCCTGTCTGGGAAGACTGGAGGGATTTGGATGTTTAATTCTGCCTGAGCAGGTAATGGCGTTACCAGCCCTGTCTGTACAATACGATCCTTTCATTTCCAAAAGCTCGGCTTTAAAGTGATCTACATAGCCAAAGGCACAGAGAAATCCGGGATTGTGGAGCTGCATCTTCAGCACCCACACTTGGAATCACCACACCACCCGAGCAATCTCCACTGCTGCCTGTGCAGCCAGAAACCAAACACGCTGGCCGTGCTAGGAAACACGCCCTCGAGCGCCAAAGGCCTCAAACCAGAGCAGACCGCTGTCGCCACACCGCTCCACGCGCCCTCAAAGCCATTGCTTACATCCAACGGAGTAAAACCAGGAAACCGGACATCACGTTTATGCAACCGGGAAATCAACAGTCCAACAACTCCCAGGTTCAGATGAACAGGGTTCAGCTGAACACGGGGCACCGGTCCCTCAGAAGCCAGGATCTCAGTTCAAACACAAACCAAAGCTCAAAATAAAGCAAGTTACTGTAAGGTACGAATGACAGGCGCAAGTGCTGCCTCCCCCACGGTCGTGTCAGCTCCTCGTTCTCCAGGAACAAGCCAGCATTTTGGGGAAGGAGGACAGGACAACCCCTGCCTTGGGGCAGAGCCCTTTGAGCATCAGTATTTTATTGCAAAGACTAATTACATGGCTGTGTACAAGTCACACCAGGCAGTGTGCTCCTTCATTGAAGTGGTACAAAATACATGGGGTGCAGCCAGTCCCTCGGGTGACGCTGGGCTGCTGGGGGACACTGGTGGGAGAGGAGGGGGCTGATGGGGGCCCAGTGTGGCCCCTGGGGTGGGCAGGAGCTGGCAGGCACAGAGGGAAGACCCTGGGGCGCTGGTGCCCAGGGGCAGGGGCTGGGGGAGCTGGCAGGCACAGAGGGAAGA
>NW_010228586.1:0-344 GCF_000690775.1 Eurypyga helias
TATATGTATATATATTTATATATATGGTTTTGTTTACTTTTACTTTTTTTACTTTTTTTATTTTTTACAAAACGTGTATATTAGCTTTATGCACTTTTTTTTAAAGAAACTTGGCTAATCTAATAACTTCATTAAAATAAAAGCGATAAATACTTCATGTTTACAATGCAACATGTCATACATCATCAGCTGGCAGAGGAGGTATGTTAATCCTTGGTCTTGTAAAAAAAGCTATCTTCTCTCTGTGATCAAAACAAGATAAAAAAGGAGGTAAATCAAACGTATGCCTACAAGTTTTCCCCCGAGAACGTGGCTTCTTTACTCCGCTTCACGGCTAACACGTG
>NW_010228586.1:364-889 GCF_000690775.1 Eurypyga helias
GCTCAATACGTGGGGTACAAGTAACTTACAAAAACTATTAAACCTTCATTGTATACTTCAGGCAACATTCCAATGAACACAATTGGTATTTTTGAAAATTTAGGTGGAAGGTTTGAACAACTCACTGAACATCAGTCACAGTTGCCTGTAAAAAGATCTCACGGGACAAGCCCCACATAAGCCCCTTCTGCAACGCAAAGTTCACCCTTGTACGTTTTTTACTAATGCCTACAAAAAAAGGGGGAAAAAAGATGGCATTCAGAGTCATCTTTCTGATTCCTTATGGAGCAAACAGTACACGCTGTAAAGTACGTGTCGTAAGAAATGGACAGGTGCATTAAAAGGGCAAGAGCTTAAACAAGGAAGACAGCTTTCGCTTCATTTTCTACATCTCATTTTATCCAGTTTCCCATACTTCAACCAGCAAAGCGTAAACACCTCTCTCTCCTATTATCATCAAATCACAGAATGGTTTGGGTTGGAAGGGACCTTAAAGACCATCTAGTTCCAACCCCCCTGCCATGG
>NW_010228586.1:1208-20051 GCF_000690775.1 Eurypyga helias
GGGGCTCCAGCCCTCTGAGCATCTTCGTGGCCTCCTCTGGACTCGCTCCAGCCGGTCTATATCCTTCTGATGTTGTGGGTTTACCACAAACCCAAGATGTAAAAAGAACCCTAAAATTTCTATTCCTATTACTTCCTCCCCACCTCTGCGATAAAGACCTTTCCAACATAATTCAAGCAAAAACCCCTTACGTTAAAGGACAGGGAGCTTTTCTATTTCACTTAAGCATTCCTTGCAATGAAGTACTAAAAATCTGAAGAGGGGATGAAATAGTATAGTGTAACATTGTAGCTGAGCTGTCCTCCACATTTATGCTGCACTAACAGTTCCTGACTCTTGCTGCTACATAATAGTAATTTTTATTATAAAAAAACTAATGCTGAAGTAATAAAGTCTTCCTGTGAAACACACACTGTTAATCATTGCCAATTGTTCACAGAATAAACTGTCAGGAAAAAAATAAAGCTAAGAGATGACACAGACCATGTGAACACAGATGAAATAGAAAAAGCTTCCTGAGAGAAAGCTGGAATATTACTGAGTAATTTTTAGGGAGACAGTGTTACTAGTAACGTAGATGTACTGCATTAAACAATTTATTCCTACAGGCTTGCACTGAAGAACTGACCAACCATGTGAACTTCGCAGTGACTAGGCTAAGGGAAAGAATCACCTAAGACACATTTGCAGTTCAAGACTTTTTTTTTTTAAATTTCATGTGGTTTAGAATTTTAACACTGCAATTTTACCTTACCTTTGGCTCTCTGCACTACAAACAGTTCAAAGGAAACTCATGTGTCCAAATCAATATAGAGTTAAAAATCAGACACACAGAATTTAAGCTAAATGCTTCAGAGAGCTTTAACCTTTCTGCTGAGCTGCTGCTATGCTATTTCAGCACACGTTACCACTTACCTAAAGGTCTGCACCTGAATAGGCTCCTTCTGGTTTTGCCCACGCAACTGGTATATTTCTTTTGATGCTTTCTTTAGCATCTTTTCAGCTGCTTGCTCTTGGTGGTGTTCAAATTTGGTCTGTCTGGTCTGAAAACAATAATGTAACGCTTTAAATGGTCACGCGAATAAATAAAACACAAGAATACACAAGTTAAAATAATGGAGGAGTCAGAGAAATCTGGAACAAAGCTGAGACCAGGAAGGAGGAAGGGATAGGGGGGAAGTTTTTAAGACCTGGTTTTGTCTCTCATCGTCTTATTTGATTTGATTGGTAACTAATTAAAATGATTTTTCTTTCCCAAGTCAAGTCTGTTTTGCCCGTGATCATAATTAGATGAGTGATCCCTCCCTGTCCTTGTCTCGATCCACAAGCCTTTCCTGTCATGTTCTCCTCTCCATCCCACTGGAGCGGAGAGGTGAGTGAGTGAGTGGCTCCGAAGTACCCAGTTGCTGGCAGGGCCTAAACCGCAAAAAGTTGGATCATGCTAATTGTTTGAAGTTCTGTAAAAACAGCTCTTTAGACATCTTGTCACAATCAAGAAATTCTGAAACCAGAAGTTTCTGAACATGTTAAGTGCTCGTCTCCTGTTACCATACCTGCCTTTCTGCTTCCTTCAACAAGTTTCGGAATCGCTCATCCCGAAGGACCCAGTGGGGTAGATCTGTCTGCCCCCTCAGTTGGGCATCTTCCAGACGCTGTCTCAACTCCCTTAACACACATATCTCCTCGTTCAGCTGTCTCTGCCTCGTTCTGGATGCCTGGAGATCCAGCTCCAGGTCTAAGGACGTCCTTGCCATAAGCTCAGCCAACGATGATCTGCAGGACTGCCGAGTTAATAGGATTCAAATAAAATGCACAATATATTACTCTCAACATGGTATATTGGTCTATTTTTAGTTATATAGAGCATACATTTTCTGTACTTACTTCACACAAAAACTCTTTCTTGACACAAAGTTTTGGAGAGATTATTTATATCCCACAGTTAAAGGCTAAATAGCTGTAGGGGTTTTCATAAACCTTTTCAACTAATACTTTGTCCTTCCACAGTCTCCTTTTGGCTTATAAATATTTAACTAATTTAAGTTTATGGACTAAACTTTCATGTTATGATGATAATAAAAGGGATGCAATATGGAAAACTTCTGAGTCATGGTAGTGGAAAATACTGTACTAAGCAAGATTCCCCTTAAAGGGCTGCATTGAACACTGGTTTTAAGACACATTCTGAATCAGAGTGGGAGGTGCAGCTGTTTCCTTGCCGACACCAGCAAGACAGTGACTTCTGCTGACGAGGCTAACTTTATGCAATTTATATACAAGGCATTAACGTCTCACCTGCCCTCCTCTGCCCACTTCTGCAGCACGTGCGGTGGCACGGGGGCAAAAGGAGAGCTTAACCTATTCATTCCCAAATACCTGGGTCTCAGACGCTATGGTCTGCTAGGCTGCATGGGAGGGGCGCTGGATGTTGTACTGCTACATTCACACACACTTCGCTGGGCCTGCACCCTGCATCACAAACTAGATTTTAAAGGTTTAAAGCTTATATCTAAATCAGTACAAATTCAGTCCCTGTTAAAATAAACTGCCACATACTTTTTATCCTCAATAATTATTCACAAATATATTTCACTTTTCTAAGTCTACCTTTAATCTTAAAAGGCCCAAATCAAACCCAAAACACACACCCCTCCCCCAATTACATTACAGAAGCCTTATACCTTTCCTAAAAACATCAGAATGTACCTGTAGACATGTAAAGGTTAGCTATAGAAGTACCAGTGTCGTAGCAACTTGGTGAAAAGTAAAAAGCAGCATTCTAGGTATACCTGCTTATACCGTAGAGTACGCCTCTCCAATGTATTCCGCACGAAAGGGGACTTCCTTGGCAGAGTTGAACTGTCACTGTCACTGCGGTACAGCTGATTACAAGAGAGATTGAAAATACAGTTTGCTTACAAGGTTGTCTACATGAAGAAATCCTGGATTATTTTTTCTTCTTTTTCTTTTGCTCTTGAGTTTTTATTTTTTTTTAAATGCACTGAACTGTCTAGTTTTAAGCAATTGATTATTTTTCAGCTGTAGCTATTTATAACGATTTATATATTAGTGCTCATACTGTGTAATTACAATAATTCAAGAAAACTTCATCAATGTTTTACAGCTAAGATTCATCAAGCATTCTACTAAATATCCAAGACAATGCAACGTAAAAAAGGGGGAGGAGGGAGCTGAAAGCAATATTATTTCTTCCAAAAGCATTTACTGTCATGGGCACAAACAATACAGTCTCCCACGTTTCCCCCAACTCTGATTTTAAGTAAATGCAGATTAAGTGGGGGTGTTTAACCATCTTTTCCTTTTGCACTATCTTTGCTCTGATGTGTTACAGTGATTTACTCACATTAACTATATCATAAACAGATACAGAATCCAGAAATCAGACTGAACAATTTGAAGGGGTCCACAGACGCACTACGTGCAATGTAAATAAGAGAGCAAAAACCAGGAACATCCGTGGTTTAGGAAAAAGCATGAAAGCTAAAAGCCATTACTGCATTTTCAAACTCAAGCTCTCAAAAGCTTATGAAAGAGTACAATTAAAGCTACATGCATTCCAGCAATATTGCAAAATCAATACCTATCTATTGATGTGCAATGCCGTGAGCCACCTGCTTATAAATCTTTTGTCTCTGAACACTGTAACCGGCTAAGGTGAGCTTGAAAACTGTTGTGCTGATTGCCATTACTTCCATCAGGAATCCTAAATTCCTTTCTAATTTTTAAATGAAGCTCAGTTTTAAACTCTTAAAAAGAAAAAGAACCAGGGGACCTCCTCCCCCCTGCAATGTTTATATTCAATGAAAGATTATTCATTAGCATTAAAAAGTAGTTATTCATTAGTATTAAAAGTAGTTAGTATTAAAAAGTAGTATATGTTTCTTATAAATGTAATAAAGTCTTGAGAAGAAACTATCACAAAAAGTACAAAACACGTGTGTGACAGAACCTCCTCACACACACACACACCCTTTTTAAGTGGTACTCACTCTGCAAACGTATTGACTTCGTGCTCCCGGCGAGAAGGTCTGGGAACGAACAATAGTGCTGCTGCGAACAAAAGCAGAACCCCGTGGCCTGCGGCTAGCTCTCTCTTTTGGAAGAATAGCAACTTCTTCAGGAAACAGATCCTCAGTGTTAGTTTCCTTATCCACCTAAAATGTCAATGAAGGAAAAATATTTATTTTTTCCTCGTTTTCTCTCTCTCATCAAGACCAATCAGGCATTTCAACAATACCAGAAGTAAACAATTTGTCATGCCAGTTAGATTCAAAGTTTTAATGAGCACTGAGAACAGAAAAAGAATCACCTCATTTCTAAAAAGTTTTAAAGCTAGGCCATTTGAAACGATAAGATTACCTTTCAGAAACCTTTGTTGGAATAGTAGCAATTATGAGATGCAGTTATACTGTGAATCATCGCTGCAGAGCACAAAGACTGCATTCAGCATTGGCAACTGGGCATTAACCAAGCTACCACCTGATCTCCAGCCTCAGCAGAAGAAAACTGAGTCACCTTTCAATAAGCAAGGTGACTCTGAAGCAATCAGCCACCTTTAAACTGGAGGAATTCAAATGAAGAGACTTAACCAAAGGGAACTGAAAGACTTGAAAAAAATGATACAAGAACACTAAAATACTTGGAAATACAGAGAACGTGTTAGTCCAGCAACGACTAAACTCAACAGGAGGTCTGATCTTCCCTAAAGGCAACACAAATGGCTTATGTTCATCTACCTCAAGGGAAGCGTGCTGATTTCAGCTTGTTTTAAGATTATTTCCAGTGTCTCATATCTCAAATACAGAAGATTTTAAATACATCAGTTTCAACATAATTGTTCTGAAAATTTCAGCTGCATTTCTTGTAAGACATTAAGCTTCTTTCTTCACAATTCCTTCAACAATTCTTACTTCTAAGAGCACTGGAATTTGATCATAATCTTTTCTGTTTCAGGTCAACACAGACATTGATATGAGTGCATATTTAGAGATTAGATAAAGGCCACAGTAAAAATAGCTTCATATAAATAAATAGCTTTCATATAAAGAACTAATTCTGTCCAGAACAAAATAGCAAGCGAACAAAAACCCCAGCCCTAAAGAGGGCATTTTTAACAACTCAGAAGGCACAGGGCTGCCACGAAGGTGGTGTAGGGCTGTTACCGTCATTTCTCTCCTGATGCACTCAGACTCAAACTCAACAAGCAGCAGTAACACATGCTGCGTGCACCAGGCAGCATGGCAGTTTCCGTACCACAGTGGCTTCTCTCATTACCTTGAGAGGTGGAGGCTGCATTTTTCCAGAACTGTACTGGCCTGCTTGCGTTGCAAACATGTGTCCAGCTAATGAATCCCCGCAAAACGGCTCTGGATAAGGAGGACTAGTCTGGGTGCAATTACTGCATCCACTGTCAACAGACTCTGCTTGCCAACTCCTAAAGTCAGAACATCACAAAAATTTTGTAGGTATTAAAAAAAGTCATGCAATTATGTGTCATGTTTATATATTTCACTATCCAGGTCAGTTTATCATTTTAGGTTATTATTTCTCCAACAAAGCTACAGAATTTTCAAAAGGAGCACATACCCCGTTTGCATTTCTGCAGATGCAGACAAGTAAATACATTTCCTGTTAAAAAGAGAATCACCCTCCCTAATTTTCTTAAATTAAAGCCTATGTTCTGGTTTTTATAAAAATACTAAGAAAACTATAACAAAAGGAACAATGCAACACATGTAAGAAACCAGGAGTATTATTAATGATGAAATAGCATTGTAATAAACCCTGAAATAGTAAGAGCTGTGTTGCATGCTCACTGCGTAAGCACTGCAATACCTGAGACGTTTGCCTGCGTTGCCACAAATTATTTTTTTAGTACAGTGCTGTTGCAAACCCATTATAGTTGCCTCCCTAGCAAAGTTTCTGTTTTCCCACTCCCCAAATTCCAAGTCATCTAAACTCATCCAGCTATTCAAATAAGGTTTTCTCCTGTTTGCACATCATCACACAACAGAATTTTGTACTCGTAACACTCTCAGGGAGCAGACCTCAGAACAAGGACCTGATGCTTCTGCTGTATTTCACAATATACCCACAGGGTAAATATCACTTGGCTGTTTGATGAAGTATTTAAACTACCATTTTTACCTTTCTGATACAGCTTCTGCCTGATCTTCCTTCCTTTCCATCTCCAGGATTTCCTCCTCTGTGTACTCCAGTTTCACTCTCTCTTCAGCCAACTCTCGCTCAACTGCTTCCAGCTGGGCGGTGGTCCTAGCTAACAGGGCTGTCACTGCATCCTGAAAGGCAAACTTGGCTTCAAATAAAAGCATCTGAACAAGCCACTGTGTTTAATGTATAGTATTCAGAGAAACACAAAATACCAACATAGCCTTTGTACGTTCCTTAAAAACCAACCAAACAAAAAGCCACACATACCTATTCTTAATCCTAATGACCAAAAAGTATGTTGTGTTCCATGAATGTAAGTTCTCACGGAGACTACCTCACTGTGGAGCATCATCCAGCATGTGAGGCCAGAAGAGACCTCTGGAGTCACCTAGTGCGATGTCCTGCCCAGAGCAAGGACAGCTTCACAGCCACATCAGGTTGCCCAGGGCCCAGTCAAGAGCTGAAACATCCCCAAGGGTGGAAACTGCACAGTCTTCCTTGACAACATCTTGAAGTGCAGTGGCAGGAATTTTTAATGAGTTTTGGTCAGCTGGAAGCGTGTACACAAACACACACCGAGTACTATTCCAAGCACCTCTCCAGACATCATCTAGCCTGTAATTATTCTTTTAAAATCCAGCTGTTGCCACAAGAGCTAAATTAAGGTATTGCCTTCTGGGCACCTCATAACCAAAATGCACCCAAGATAAAATTACCACCAACCACCCAGCAGATCAAATAAAGTAAACAAATCACTTTCTCAGAGCCATACTGTTTTAACTGTAGTTACATTTCCAGAAGACCGGGGAATGTTTTCTTCACACTGGTTTTTGTTCTTGGCTCTCTGGGGGTCTGAACCAGTGAAGATCTGAACTGAATACCAGTGAAGCTGCATTTCACCAGAATTCTCTGCATCAGTCAGGTTTATCTGAGCAATGCCCTGTAAACAACAAAAAGCATTGACCACAATAACACACACTGCATGACAGACACCTCCTTCAAGGAGTATTTTGCTTAAAATGTAAAAACACCACTTTATGACTAATAGTGTCTCTTTAAAAGTGGCAGTTTTCTACTTTGGGTTATGATGTTTGAGACACTGAATTTCTTGCCTCTTGGTTACTACCAGAAAGGATCAGAATAGATATTCTATCCTTTTAAGTTGGAAAATAAAATGCATATGACTGATGCAGGTGTGACTGCTGCAGTTGGTAACTTTTAATATTTTATGAACCTGTTTCATTTTGAGAGAACTATATTCCAAGATAGAATTCTGTTCTCTGGTCCTAAGAAGCATCTTGTAAAAGGAGAAAAAAATGTTGTGTAAAACATTTTTTTTCCCCCCTGCCTATTTATATCACACGGTAGTCAAATGGTCATAAAGCTATTTTTTCACTTTCCAAGCCACTCTTACATCTCCCAGACTCAGGCAAACACTGGTTTAATGGAGGCTTCCCACTAAAAGTATTCCCAACTTTAATGTAGCCCTACTCCATCAGACAGCGCTCACATAAGAAATTTGAGTGGTGTTGACCTAAATGAAAAACATCTGTGAGCAAATCCATGTCTTTTTTTCTTTAAAGTCAGTTCACTAGATGGACCTAGCGAAGATTTTATATTAGCTAACCTTTAATTACTGCTTTTGGCTTTATCTGGCTCTCTCTACAACCTCTGCATTTCCATGACCACAGGCTAAGAACGTTTTCATTTATATCACTGGAAAAATAATGTTAAAATGTTTTAAATCTCTCACAAGACAGATAGCTGGTTGCAGTGATTCCAATTGTAAAGGCAGTATAAACTGCATTCAACTTTAAGTAGGTAAAGAAAGAGCTAATTATAAAATAATAATTTATTTTTTAAAAATTGTATTGTTTTTCCAAGATTAATGTCCCCTGGGGCTCCGTTTATAAACAGGTGTATGAAGGACGATGAAGAAAAGTTTTCCAGGCTAACAAAAGAATGTCACACCAGAATACGACATGTTACTGAGAAAGCCATTCGATGTCAGTATATTGGATGCTACAGAGATACCTTTTACCTATAAAAGAATAGTTGCTCGGTCAGAGCTGTAAAAGATCAGAAACAAGGAGTGAAACAACAATGCCATGTGATTGCAAGAAAGGCAGTCACATTTCTTTGATGGTTGAAGATGAGCTATATATGCTAATCATTGAAAATAACTCCCTTATCTCAACATTGATGAGGCCACTAGGGAAGTCGTAAGTCAGCTTAAGGAAGCACTGTTCCAGAAAGCTGTAGGAGAACAGCAAAAGATCTTTCAGCAATGCAGGGCATACGAGTAAAAAGTTGAGGGAATGGAAAGACCATCCCACATGCTTAGCAGATTTACTTCACTATGTAAATGAAGTTTACAGCCAGGGGGTTTTTGGTGTGTGGTTTTGGTGGGTTTGGTTTTGTTTGTTCCCCCCGCCCCCCCCTTTCCCTGTTATGTACAAGCATTCAAGCATTAACTCAGGATAAACTCCAGCCTGGCTTCTGCATTAAGGAAAATATTAAACTGGGATAATCAAATTGAAAAAAAAGCAGTCATCAAGAATTTCACAAATATACAGATGATTATGTGGATGAAAAAACTGTAATCTCAGTGGAAAAGATTTTGAAAGACAATTCAGAGGCCATGACAGCAGTTCCAGAGAGATATATCAAATGATTTCTCCATTTGAGAAAATGCTTATTTTCAATTTGTAGCAAAAGAGAGCAATGATCATAATGTTTAAACACATACTTCAATGACCTATGTTAAGAAACCAAGGCATTGTTTCTCTTTTTGGGTATCAACGTTAACTTAACCTGAAGTATGTTACCAATTACTTGTAGAGAAAAACACTTCTGACAAAACTACACTAAGACTATGAAAGAAAAAATTCCTACCAACATAACCTGAAGACCTAGCTTTTTTTTTTTGGCGTAACAGAAACCTGCCAGGCCCGCCAGCAGCCTGCAACAAAGTTAAGAGTGACAGAGCAGTAATGGTCTTCGCCCACTGTTACATAGCAACAAGGGGGTTGTATTTGTTGTGGTTTTACTAGGAAGCTATTTCAGTGATACTGACTCATCACACACAAGTTACAGCGCCACGCGGAACGAAGTCCTGAGCGCACTGTAGCCTAAAAGCTGTCAGATGAAGTCTTTGGGAAAAGTCTAATTTTTACAGAGGGCATTACCCCTTGCAACAAAATTTAGCAATGGCACATTTTTCAGCTTTCCCCAAAGCAGATATTTGTAAAAAATACATTAAATATATGAAAAATTAACTCCTTATTTACTAAATCCCATAGCAATGAATGTAAATGTTGTATCAATTTTCAACACGCCTCTGTAACATTCCCTTCAACCCTGCTTAAAATGCTCCAATTCTCAAACTCTGCTAGTTTTGATAATTATTTCCAAGATTTCTTGTAATAAAATGCACATATTTCAACTTTTTTTAAAAATCCCACCTTTTTTATTAACAGAAGCATATGTATGTGTATATGAACAAACATAACACATTAACATATAACTATGGAAAACCAAAGTCTTCACGTTCTCTTTTTAATCTTAAAAATTATTCCTTGAGTAATTTTAGTTTCCCTTATCACAGGGCTTTTAAGAAAAAGAACCACTTACCAATAGTTCTTCTTGTTGCTGATGGTCAACTGAACAGATATACAGCTGCAGTGATTTTAATTTCAAAACACTTGAATGTACGGGGATTCGGAAAACTTCATTAAATATTAACGGAGTTTGGAATTCCAGAGCTCTAGAGCAGTAAGTGGTCGGTGTGCCTGACTCAAGTGGTGGCAAATAAACTCTCACATGACTGGGAACAGCAAAAATAGACAAATAGCACAATTCAGAGAAAGCAACCTATTTTCCTTTTCTCAAAATCAAGCCAAGCAAAAACATCAGTGTAACTTCTCCATTAAGAATCTGCTCTGGGATCTCCTCATTACAGGAATTTCCTATGTATTCTTAACACAGAACTGCAAAGCTGATTTGGAAAGCTACATTTTTCTAACTAAATTTTTTTTTTAACCTTGCTGCTTAAGCAGAGGCACCAAGTGGCACTTCAGATGCCCTGAGGTATCCAAGGCATGTACATGGGGCTAGCATATATGACATAGGATCTATGGGAGAGCTACAGCCCTCCTGAGCAGCAGCAGCTGGAGGCCAGGTGCTGTGCTATTTCAAATGGACACACACGCCTATGTTTAGGCAACTGAATTGCCCCCTAAGTGTCACTGATCCATTTCTTCCTTCCACCCACTAAGCATACCGCCCCGCCTCACCCCTTAAGAAACTCAGCACGAGGGGGGCAACGGGAAGCCTACAATCATTGCA
Source organism: Eurypyga helias (assembly GCF_000690775.1). Lineage (NCBI taxonomy): Eukaryota > Metazoa > Chordata > Aves > Eurypygiformes > Eurypygidae > Eurypyga > Eurypyga helias. Next base: position 11,748 of record NW_010228586.1, read on the forward strand.
TCCATCTGCCATCTTAAAAACCAAATCTAAGTATCTGGCACCATGGCATTTCAGACTCCAAGCCAAAATCAAAATCCACAACCATCTCCATTGGACAGAATGCAGCAGATCATCTTAGAGAAGTGTTTGTGTTCTCCCTGTCCAGACTGCTTGTCCAAGCCCTGTAGTATCCTACGTTTTGCCATACTTTCCCTTGTGCCAGAAAACAGCTTCACGCAACTGTGTTGTGAGCCAGATTAGAAAACTTATTTGGGTTAAAAAGCTAAACGAGCAAAACCAAACCCCAGGCCACTGAGGCTCAGAGGCCCACTACACAGCTGCAGGAACTCTTACGCCCCCACCAGAGAGGGGTAGACACCGACAGGCATATAAACGGTTAGAGGACAGTTGGAAGAGCTCACTGTGGCAGAACAGCAGTGCATGAGTGTGGAGCATCAGTCAGTGAAACAACTTTACATGCTGTAAAAAGGGAGCCATCCAACTCCTCTGGCTCACTGGCTGCTGCACGTAACCTCCTCCCCACTGCCTCCAGCTACTGTTTCTACAGTTGTAGTAAAACAACTGTACATACTACAACAGATGTACAGAGGAATTCATTAAACTGGATAAAAGCTTTCTCTGGTTCTGGTAAGATAAACTTCTTTTTTGACCAGCCAAACCAATGATTAACCCTGCAGTCATGCAATTTCTTGATTCCAGCCAAATAGTTAACTGAGAAGGATGGGGAACAGAACTGCCTTTTTGAGAGTCACTCTGATGCACACTGCCTTAATGACAATGACCAACAAACCCTCTGGAGTAATTCTTTTTTCTCTTAGGGACTATTTTCTTCAGATGATGCCTATTTCTTTTTCTAATCACAGGGCAACGTGGCTGAGTACTACCCAATACTCACATTTTTCCCTATCGCATGCCCTTGCACTCAGATTGAAAACAACGCGAAAGACCAAAACTCATGCGTTGACCTACAGGAAGCATTTCCACCAGAGGTTTGCAGGGTTAGCAAGATCAAGCGTTCTCAACAAAGATCAAACCATTCAGAGAGCTGTATGTCAATTTAACAGCTCCCACAGAATGACTGGTTTTACAGTACGATGTTATCGCACCTTCATTTTCCAGTTTTCAAACCACCTCTCCCAGAGATGAAGATCATCAATTTTCACCAGTCAAATGTCTTCAAAATACGTTGATACATAGCACTAGATAAGACTGTTTTATAGCAAGACTGCCATTATTTAAGAGATGTTTAGTGTAATGAACTAAGCAATGTTCTATACAAGACAATATGGAATTTGAAAAACTGGCACAGGACACCAGGTTAAAAAATGCAATTGTTTGTACTGATTCCCAGCTGATAATTTGTGTTAAAATTATCTTCATAGTGTTTCAGAGATATTCAAGGACAGCTGTAATGGCCACAGAAGTCTGCAGACGTCCTGATTGTTTTTTGTTGTTCTTGTTTGTGTGTTGTTTTGTTGGGGGTTTTTTGTTTTTGTTTGGGTTTGGTGGGTTTTTGTTTTTAAGATAAGGGGGAAGATATCTCTCTTCCTGATTAATATAGGTGTGACCATAGGAATTTGAGAAAATTATACTAAGCTTATTCAGGGATACACCACAGATGAGCTGTAGAGAAGCTGTGGAATACTGCAAATAACGCAGACACTTTCAGAAGGCATGGGGTGATGGAAGCAGGACTTTGATGGTTTTGAACAAAGTTTCCCATGCGTAAGGAACGCATAAAAACACGGGTCATTAGAGACTATGCTTGTTACCTGAGCATTATGAGAGAGGTCCTAGAAAAGGGACACTTCGTGTCCACAAAATTAACCCTTTCCCCATGTAAGCTAAGACATAACATCTTCTCCAGAAATGGCTTAATTAAATCATAGAATCATAGAATGGTTAGGGTTGGAAGGGACCTTAAAGACCATCTAGTTCCAACCCCCCTGCCATGGGCAGGGACACCTTGCACTAGACCAGGTTGCTCAAAGCCTCATCCAGCCTGGCCCTGAAGATTTATGGTATTGTGGCACAAAACAAGCAATAATTGGACTTTGGGTGAAATTTAAGCTTACATTTTGCAGTTTTCTTTAACAACTAGACTAGTGAAGTTCTTCAGCTGTAACACATGGACTAACAGACATTCGCTTCCACTGTCGTGCCTGGAAAATAGATTTCCTAAGTTAGTCACCAAGCATCAATATTTTGTTTAAGAGACAGAGATGAAAGACTAAAAAGATTTAAAGAACGTAAAAAGCATATTCTGCTGTTTAAATAAATATCTTACACAAATCAGTTCGAATCAAAAGCAATTACAGATATCACACTCTGATAAGAGAACATTTTTTAATATTAGCTACAGTAACAAAGTTATCAGAACTAAAAGAAGTAAACATTATTCAATTCAAAGAGATTAATATTCCCTGCTGTGGTTCTTGATTGTTAACAGGTTTTATAAGATAAACTCCTTGGTTTAAACAGTTACAGGGTATGCATAAATGTGTGAGTGCATGCGTGTGTAACAACATATCAGTTACATTAGAAAAATCAGTCTGTGGTATTTTCATGGGTCAATGAAAATAAACAAAAAACTCTACTCTTTCACATCAGCATGACTTTTGAAATGGAACTAACAAACCTGGCTGAAATTTGAAAACTCCCAGCCTTGGGAATTAATTTTCCAAGGGGTAGAGATGATTCTGGAGGGGTGTCTAAGATAAAACATCCTGCCTTGCAGTGCTATAATCTGCCTTTGCCCAAGCTATTCCCACTACTAACAATGCCCCAAGCACAGAATTTCAAAGCTGTATTTGGGTCTCTTCACTTATGCCTTTCCTAAGGTAATCCTCCCTTATCTGGCATAAAAAGATCTCACAGAGACATATCCCTATATCCATACACACACTAATGGCCCAGACAATGAAAATAAATGCTACTGAAAGAAGCAATGAAGGCCTTTCATTGGCCAGAATTAAAAGCACACTTTGGCTTTCAGCTCAGAAACTTCTTACAATTGAACCACAGTGGATAGTTTTATTAAAAAGTTAGAAACTAAACCCAAGAAAACTAGTGAGCAAATCCTGCTGAGTTGACAGGAAGAAAGAGGAGTAACACTACTCACAGAAATCCAACATGTATTTGTGGTTCTTCATTACTGGCAGCATCCCCATAACCAGGCTCTTCCAGATCTTCATTCCTGCAAGAACAGAGTTCTGTAAACTACATACTGACCTAAGGTGTTAAAACATAATAAAATAAACATACATTTTGTGATTTGTGGATATAAGCAATTGTTTAGTAATACAAGAGGGACTGGTAATATAGAAGGAACCGAGATACCTATTTAAAAGCACACAGAAGGAGTAATTCACAATTTAAAAAATTGAGGTTTTAGAATACCTCTTTGAACACTTGTATTTTTTTAAAATACTTATTCTGCCTTCCATTTCTCTTTAGCATTCTCACAACCTTATCTTCTTCCCAGTTACTGGTTACTGTGTCAAAACAACTGCATAAAGTAGCCACATCTTCAACCATCCTTCAATCACTTGGTCAACCTACACATTTTTAGATTTTCAGCAGTTCATATATTTCGTCCTTGCAGTTATACTTTCATCACATGCTACGCAGAATTGTAAGTCACACAGTGTAATTTTATTTTGTTATAGATGGTTGAAATAAAATTACTAATTTATGACTAATAAGCCAAGAAAACTTTCAAGGGAATCTTTCAAGCAAGAAGTTTATGGTGTTAAACTGTTAGAGACAATAAAGTGAAAGGGATCTGGCACTTGTGAAGATGACAGTGGAACTGCACGTAAAAAGCATTTTTCCTTTAAAACACGCAACCTAATATTCTTACGTTACTAAGGATTAGCAATTTTGAAAGCGTATTCCGAAATTTACAATGAATTCTTTTGAACCACGTGGTAGAACAGGAATATTTCCAGCTTACTACGCATTTATACACCTGACCTTTTGCTTAAAGCTTCAAACACGCCACTGTCACTAGCCAGTGAATGATCTGAGAGACATGCTGAAACTCGCCTGGCTCTCCTCTCCGATCTTCGACCACTGTCTCCTCGCAGAGTTACAGCTGTCATGGAGAAAAAAGCAAAGGCAACATCAGCTCAAAGCAATCCATTACAAATGAAACAAGAATCATTGATTGTATCAAAACCAGTGGCAAAACAGTTGGCACAAACACAGTTCATTGTTTTTTCATCTAATTTGAAGTTAAAAATCTAGAATACAATTGACCGGAGATTTTCTATGGGAGAATTAAGGAAGGAAGTTTGTGGGTAATTTCTCTATTACAAGACCAAGTATAAACCGATTGCATTGTTACTGCAGTGCTTTTCTGGTGGAATAAACCCTCCTGGAGGAAGACTTACATTCATTCAGCATATGTACACATGATATCCTAAACTTTGAAGATTTACGTACTGAATATACAATAGGTTGAAAACAAACAGAGAGACTAATTCTTTTGAGAAGTTATCTGGTAACACAAGTGAGGTTTTGTTCTCATTTGTTTCCTAATACAAAGTCTCAAAGCATACTGTTTATACCATCACATAATAGCAGCTTTTATTTACAGTCTGAGAGGCATTATCAAAAAGAAACAGCACTTTCCAACTCACTCAGACTGCTGTTTTTTCAAATTCTTGGTGAATGGCTTGGAAAACTGACTGGGGGAGCAGGAAGCAATATTCAACCCTCTCTTCCATCCTTCCCCAAATCACCAGCAACACCATAAATAGCGATTCAGCAACCATTTTCATGTTGTAAGCGTATCAACAAAAGTGAGGTTATATACCAGGTTTTGCACAGGCAAGCAGATATAACAGCTACCAACCCTTGAGGGTCGGTGCACAGTGGTAACACTCAAGAATTGCATATGTAAGCTTTTGATACTTCAATGACAGCTCCTAACTCGAGTTTGTTTTCTTCTGCATCCATCAAAGAGAATCATTACAGATTACAGAATCATTACAGAGTAGCGGAAGTGCAGTTTCTTCACTGCACAGTGAAGAACTCTTGCCAACCTCCCCCCCTTTTGCTTAAGGGTCAATGACTGTCCTCAATGCAGAAAAGCAATGGCAAAGAGGTGCCACTTCAGAGGCAGGGTAACTTACTCGCTTCTACCCATGCTCAGGAACTTAAAACAGGCAGCATGGAAGCACTGCCGGTTTCAGCAGACAGCATTTGGAGTGACAGCAGCACAGAACACATCACACAGGAGGCAAGCACCAGCTGACATTTACTGCTTACCACCCCTGACTAAGGATGAAACAGGCCTTACTCAAAGTCACAACTTGTTAAGTACCTCTTACATATTATCTTAAGGTATCAAAAATAAAATGCTGGTACCTCATCATGAAGTTTCCTTCAGCAGATAGCCAGCCCACAGCCTGAGCTCCCTCTGAAGAGCCCAGCTGAGGTACAGTGCGTCACCCCTCTGCATGGGGGTTCATCTCACCTCCCACCCAAGCACAACCAGGACAGGATGTCAGGCCTTGAAGCTTGATAAAACCCTCCCAAATTAATACAACCACTAAGGTTAAGGTTAGCTTTAACACACCATGGGACTGGCAGACAGGATGCACTGAGCATGGCAGTCCTGTGCCAGCCCAAAGTAAGTTCCTTTTATCACAGCACCCAGAGCACAAAATCCCAAAAGATGTTCCAAAAATCACAGGGTCCTGTTTGGAGCTAGAAATCCCATAGATCAGCAGGGCAAATTCTCTGTGCTTTTGGATCCATAAGCAGAACTATAGACCTCCCCTCCAAATTCAATGAAGGATTTGGCCATCTTCAGCTATGGTGAAAATTTATCTGCTGACCAGAACATCCCAATCTGCATTTGTGTCGGGAGAAAGAGCCACCCTTTCACCCCACCCCACCAGTTACAGCATCCCACTCTTACCGTACACCACACATCATGTGGTGTTACTCATGTCATCCTCACCACAAATGTGAGCCAGGTTCAAGCTAGCTCACAGAGAGCAACCACGCTCTCCTCCCTCACCAGCATGGTGAGGCACTGGAAGAGGTTGCCCCGAGATGTTGTGGATGCCCCATCCCTGGAAGTGTTCAAGGCCAGGCTGGATGAGGCTTCGAGCAACCTGGTCTAGTGGAAGGTGTCCCTGCCCATGGCAGGGGGGTTGGAACTAGATGGTCTTTAAGGTCCCTCCCAACCCAAACCATTCTGATTCTAGATCACTAGTACAAAGTGGTGGGTTTGATTGGGTTTTTTTCTTTTTTCTATGAACTTTGAATTTGGTGAGCCCACCTCTGAGCTCTGTCCCTGGTTATTTATGCAGAATCAAAACAAGCACTCTGTAGACACACCCTTTAATATGAAAGTTTCCCAATAATTTTATATCACTGGATGAATGCTGAACTTCACCAAAGCATATGCATTTTGGATGAAAGTGCTTCTATAATTTCTATACTAATTTTAACAAGTTACACTAGGATGACTGCTTCCTGGAAATAAGCCCTTGGCTCCCCCTGCTAAGCGAACACTATTGATGTAGTGGACGAAAGACCTCATGGCCTCTCTCCTTTAGAGGTTCATGTTCCCAGTTTGTCTGTATAGAAAAATTGGTTTGAAGCACCAATGTAATGTCATGAAAGATTGACACATTATAGCAATGTTGTAACTTGACAATGATTTGTTCACTGCCTGTAGGCCATGGAAACATGTGATAACTTCTGGACAATCCCACAGAATTTGGGAGAGATGCAAACATCAAAACATGCCCTTAACTAGGGGGGAGGGGGGCGGGGAGAAAAGTCAGCTGGAAAAATTGGTCAGGAAGAAAAAACCATCAGATTTTGATTTAAATAGAACAAGTTTTAACACAGGTTACAGACCTTCCCATGCTGGAAGCTAAAGAATTGTTTAAAAATCAAGTTTCCAAGAGAGACAATTACCTTTAGTTTTCTTATTTAAATAACAAAACCAGTGAACAATATCTAGGAATTTCCAGAAATACTGAGTGCCAGTGCTTGATAAACATAAGATAGCCCTGATTAAAAGAATATTCTCGGGTGCATTAGTAGAAAAAGTGAACTTCAAAGGAAATGTTGTTGCCCAGGTTTTCATTAGATAAAAAAAATACATAAATGAATCTAAAGCATGTCTCAAACTTAGGAGACTATAAATACTACATATCAGCTCAAAATGCAATAATAAGAGTCAAACAGTCTCATAAAAGCTAACTCAGAGACACAAACAGACTTTACCTACCACGATGCTGCCAGGCATTACTACGATATAATAAAACTGAAGCTCGCAGAACACTTTTCCAGGAATTTAACTACAGCCACAAATATGTTGCTTAGTTGGCACTGCAAAGATTTGGGTATGCCATAATGATTAAACAGATATAGCACAATATCAAACAAAACCAAATGTAGCACATCTCTTTCTTCACATGCAACTCAAAAAAAAAAACCAAACCCACCACCAAAAAACCAAAACCAACCCAAACCACCAAACAAAAACCCCAAACCAAAAAAAAAAAAAAAAACCAAAAAAAAACCCCACCCAAAACCACCACCAACCAACACTTCACACAGAAAAACACACTGGGAATTACAGGCAAAACCAGCACAATAATTTCAGGTTCACTTACAGTGAATTGTTCTGTTGTGCCGCATGAAAAACAAGACAAAACGAAAAGCACACAATGATAAATCATCTTTTAGATCTATGACAGTATTTTCCAAACAAGAGATTATTTAGGCATTAAAGAAAACTTAGAACTTCAAAGATTATTACAGGACAGAGAGGAAGAGATAGTGAAGATATTAAAGTCCAGTATTTTATTAACGTGTTTTCTCCCACTCCCAGCTTTATAAATACGATGAACTTAACCTCTCAGGCATATCCCCTCCATTTACACATGCTAACATATTTCACAGTATACCCCTGAAGCAGATGCAGAACAAGAAAACAGCAGATCAGCAATGGAACATCAAAACTGCAGTTCTTAAAAATCTCCTTGGATTCGCTCAAGCGCTGCCCCAGTGCAAGGTTAAGTGCAGTTCATTACGTGTTAACCCTCCTGGCCCGCAGGTTTGCGATTTCTTTTTGGCAAAAATTTGTGAAATTTGCAAAAAAAAATTGCAAAAATTACCTCATGTTTTGTCCAGTGAACGAAGAGGCAAAAAGATTTATCGAGCTGACACTTACTGGTTTCCCAGTGCTGCGTTATGCTAACAGACCATGGGGTGGCAGCAAAGCCCACTGCATAGTACCGTAGCAACGACCAAACCCCCCCACCCCACCCC
>NW_010228587.1:0-507 GCF_000690775.1 Eurypyga helias
GGTGTAGGGTTTTTTGACATCCTGGGTATAACATATTTAGCTTCAGCAAGCACGTATTTTAGCCAGGAGTCACTTACTACTACTACAAACTATATGAAGAAAATTCAAATCCCCATAGGCATACACTAGAATACTTACAATAAATACTATTCACAACTATTTTTACCCTTATATGAAAGTTTTCAGTTCATCACCATGAAAACCACTTTATTGCCAGTGGAGTACTCTTATACAGTACTATCCTCTAGGCTTTTGAATTCAAATGAGACCTTTTGTAACAAAAGTTTTACTATCTCTTAGCCTTGTTGACTCTGAATAATTCTGTATTGACTCAGCTATTTCCTCCATGTGTAGTATTCCTGCAGCTTTTGACTCATTCAGAAGGAACTTTAGTCAGAAAAAGACCCTAAATTAACTTTTATCTGGAAAAGCATGGTGGAGTGGAGTAGACTTCATTGCTCCCAATTCCATCTAGAAGTAATCAATGTAAACTAAAAAAAAAAAAAA
>NW_010228587.1:625-908 GCF_000690775.1 Eurypyga helias
TTTACCGCGTAGCCATGACTGCTAGGAAGCTGTGTTCCTGGATGCAGAGGGAAGCACTGATAAGTTCTTAGCTGGTGCTGGGTAATGCCTGCACCAGATTCAAGGTCCTTCTCTGTTTCTGATCCTGCAGCTGCGTTCCCAGCCCTCGCTGGCTCGCTACAGGCAGTGGAGGGGACACACAGTGCAGGCACCTGACCCAAACTGACCAAAAGACTATGTCATTCCATAGTACGTCATGCTTGGGGTTGAGGAGAGGACGGGTCTGGGAGCCATTGCTCTCTCC
>NW_010228588.1:0-23064 GCF_000690775.1 Eurypyga helias
GTACTGACCCCTGGGGAACACCACTAGTCAGCTTATACACTGAGCATAACATTTACAGTGTAAAATATCCCTTTGGTCAGTTTGGGTCAGCTATCCTGGCCATGTCTCCTCCCAGCTGCCTGTAGAGGAGAAGCTGGGAGAAGAGGGGCAGTATGAGAAACTGAAAGAAGTCCTTGGCTTAATGTAAACAGTGTCGCCAACATTCTTCTCAGTATAAATCCAAAAAATAGTCTCATAACAGCCACTATGAAGAACGTTAACACTATCCAAGCCAAAACCAGCACAGCTCTTTTTAACTCTACAGTCAGTTTCTTAAAATGAGACAAGAAACACCAACAATATAACTTTAAGAAAGATTATTTTACACGTTATTTTACTACTACTAGGCTTACCCAGCCAATCTCGTCATTTCACGGCCTGCCAGGACTATTCTGCCCAAAGCTTGAGACATTCTCAGTAACATTCTTCCACTTTGGTAGTAATCCTAGAGTAGAATAAAGTTTCTTTATGTGAACTAACAAAATTTAAATTGAAGAAATTATTCTAATTCTGTTCTATTTACCTCCAAAAGTTCTGCATGAGTACTATTCTGGTGACGAGGATCAGCCAGGTTCAAAAATGGACGACTAACAACCAGGTAACCAACCACAGTGGCAAGGTCTGTAGTTTAAGAGTAAATATCAAGCTACACATTAATTGAAGCAATAAGAAGAAAAAAATTCTCATGTAAAAAGTTTAGCACTTTGTTATTTATAGCAATCCATTAGCACTGGACAAACACTTACATTTGGCAATGATAGTATCAATGAAACCCATAGAGAACCGGAACAGGATGAAATTATGCAAGTGTTCCACCTGTAAGTCACAGAAGAAAAAGGTCAAGCTGTATCAGAACCTGTTTTACCGTATTTTATTATTTTACAGACATGTGATTACAAACAGTTATTTTTCACTAAGTGACAGATACCTCAACACGCCTGTAACTTTTTACAAGCGCTGTGCATGTCCCTGCTGGCAAAAACTTGCATTTCAGACCAAAAGCAATCTACACTTGAAACTTAGCAGTGCGGAAACAGTAATTGTGGTGGGTAAAGAGTTAATTGGCAATAGAAAGACCATTCTATCATAAACTTTTATTCTGCTTATAACCCTACTAATTTATTTTTAAATCAAATTACTATAGCAGCTTAAACAGCAAGCCACTATATTTCAATTTACGTTAATATATGTCAAGAATCACCATGATAAAATTAACTGAAGTTTTGCCTAAAATGTTTTAAAAGATAAAAGAATCTTACCAGTTTGCGGAAGGTTTTGTGAATAGTCTGTTTTTCTCTCAAGTTTCCATTATAAAAAGCAATTTCTTCACTAAAAAAAACACAACCACCAAACCAAACAAAAATTATAAACCACACAACAAACCACAAAGAATGCAACTTCATTTTGTTAAAGACAGTCTTTGAAAGACAGCCATAAAACAGAGGAATATAGCTTCCAGTTGCCTTATTCAATGTTTGTACTTTTTCATAATAGTCGAACACAAGCTTACTATACCCCAGCTACAGTTCGTCTTTTGAACTAGGAATATAATGCACATTTCATAATCCGCATAAAGACACAAACACTTTGTTCAGAACGGATAGCATCACTTTTCCCAAATATTTCAACAGATAACTTCCATTTACACCACAGCATTACTCTGTCACTTGTATCTTGCCATCCAAGTAAATCTGTACCTGTTTGTAATAAGTCGTGAGTTGACGTATCTGTACTCCCCTTCATACTTTTGTTCTATAATAGTCATCTTGCCAATTGGTCTCCTTAAACGTGTAAGGAAAAACCCTGAAATAATCAAGTATGCCATCATGCTAGCTGGACCCTGTGAATATCAAAAAAGAATAAAAGCTTACAATCGAGATGGTCTCAAATTACAACATGTGTATCCTAAATGCCCAGACAGCATTAATCTGTTGATTCTCACCTGCCATGTGTTTACCTAACCAATCCAATTACTCTTGCAATGCCCATCATGTTCTGTTCTTTTGTGCTGTACATACTGTTTTACTAATTCTCTGTCCCAGGTGCCCTTCCCATCACAGTGGCCCACCTCTCCAGCCTGTCCAGGTCCCTTTGGATGGCATCCCTTCCCTCCAGCGTGTTGACCACACCACACAGCTTGGTGTCATCAGCAAACTTGCTGAAGGTGCCCTCAATCCTGCTTCTCTCAAGCAGTCCCAGTAGGGATCTATTCTTCTGGATCACCGCTCACAGACAGTATGATTAAGTATTACTGAAACGTGGCATGGCATAAAACCAAAGGCATAAGTGAATTCGGCATAAATTGCCTGTAATAACTAAGTATTGCAGAGTACCTAAGTATTACAGAGAGCAATGAAAAGAATCTGAGACTCAAAGAATTACCAAGGTTCAGCTAAGTCTTACTGCAGCCTGTTTTGACAAAACGTACATCATGTGTCCCAGAGATACTCCTTGTCAAACCCTGAACATTTTTGATAATGCATCATTTCACTAAGCTGAAGAATTATTTGTGAAATAATTCAGCTTATTGGAGAGGGGAACATAATGGTCATGAGCTCTATGCAAGGAATAGGTCCCCTTTATAGATTCTGCAAAGAAACAGAAAACTTATTTTCTCCCTTAAACAGAAGCTACACAAGATATAATCAACCAGAAGGGTACTGTACTAAGTGGGGAAGAACTTTCTTGTTTCTTCAAATCGTCATTCAAATGCCTGCAAATTCTGGTTTTTATTATGCTTGCCTCAAGATAGAGAGCACTAAAGCATACAAAACATTAAGCCTAAAAGCATATTTTCAGCATAAACAACTGAAGTTTTCCTCAGACTCCAAGGAGGTACAATGATATAACCAAAGAAGGGAAAATTGCTTATAATGCTAAAAAAACCCACTCAGTTTACCTGAGCTCCTATTGCACTTGTTAGCTTGAAGATATACAAAACTATATCTAAGAAAGGCTGGAAGAGAAGCATAGGGAAAAAAAAAAAGCATTAGAACATGAACATAAACCAATTATAAAATGGTTCAGAAACTACAAACCACCCCAAGAACAGTTATAGCTCTGCATTAAAAGCACAATACTGCTCAACGCATCACACAAGCTAAATGCTAAAAAAAGAAAAAGGTATCTCAGCCATGTGACATTTTCCTGAAAACATTCACACAAGAATTGAACATAAAAGCACTATGATATTTAGATAAAGTACGTAACGTTAAAAAACCATACCTCATTGTTTTAGGTCTGTAATAACACTCTGCTCACTAAGCAAAGTTCGACTAGATGCCAAGATTCCTTAATTGAAGCAACTGTGAGAAATACTAAGCAGAAGGATAATGCCATATAGGCTGGGTACCTGATAGAAGCAATATTCCCACTGGCAGGCTTCCTGTTCCATATACTTTCTCTCAAAGCTAGAGCAGCTGAACTACAGGTTTTGTAACCAGAAGTTTTTGAACACATCAACTTGTTCATAAAAGTAGAGGTGTAAAGCAAGATACAACATAGCATCAAAAACAAAATTAGTCTAAAAACTTCCAAGTGTTCTACCTCATTACCTTACTCTAAAATTTACTCCAGAAACAGAGGGAAATGCTTACTTAATCACACCTCCCTAACCAAAATAATATTTGTATGTAACTAAAAGCTAGCCATTGGTTTTCTTCTAAAACCTAACTAGCTGAGAAAGCATACTCATCACTGTTCAACTGCAAAAAGAATGAGGTAAGTTCTTTGAAAAAAAAAGTAATACAAATTATAACAAGCCAACAGTGCTTTAGCAGAGGTCACGGAAACCAGAGTGTGAAACAATACAATATCATAAACAATTATTTTAGCACCATACTCCAGGCAATACGCATACAAATGCAGGCAATTGTCTTCAGCTCTGACATCACATCCTAAACATCCGCAGCTATTACTCAAAGTTCTCTCTGAAGACACTTACCTTGCTAAGGTTTGAGTACAGGTCCACTACACTGTTACAGAATTTTTCCACATCCTGTGTAAGGAGTTGATCTGGATTAGCTATTCTGTTGTCCAGATTTCCCATTTTGTAGTATGTATAAGCTCTGAAACAAAACAACAGCTAAGTTGCAGAAGAAAAATTATTACCTGGCATCTTAAATAATTGGACCCACCCTGCTCCATACAACTGAGATGTAAAGTAGTGCAAACATTAAATAACTGTATGGAGTCAACACAGCTTGTGCTTCTGCCTGCCCAGATCTACATCAAATCCTGCAGAACCTCTTAGGCTCCAGGATGTCTTAGCTGAATCTCAGGCCCATGCTGCTCTATGCATTGCTGCTGCACTTCAACTTAGAAAACCCTCAAACTCTCATCAGCATGCCTGACAACCAAAATGCAGTGCAGGAAGACATAAGCAGCTACTCAAGTTCATGTATTCAATTCAGTCTGCAGGATTATTAGTACTACATGAAAGCAACTGAAGTATTTTGGAAGCTGACCCAGTAACGGAAGCAGTACAGTGCTTTTTTTTACCCCTGCCAATGGAGGCAACTTTGCTGGTTTTGTATCCGTGCCATATACAACCTGGATAAGCCCTCATCCTTAAATGCAAGTTAATTGCAACCAAAAGACTTTTCTAAACAGTATATCTAACAACAGTACATCTAACCTATTAAGCATCTTGCTACCTTTTTACCTCATACTTAAATGGATTTGGTTTGATTTTAATCATTTTAGTTATTAAAACCTTTAGATGTTAACAAGGTGTTACTTACTTAAGATACTCCTCATAGAGGTATCTGGTGAGTCTTACTCGGAAGCAAAGTTTCAATTCATTTAGACCATACTTCAGAAAGTTATTCACTAAAGAGATCTAAAATAAAAGAGACAGCATTTCAATATTTATCTAACAAGTTTTAATATACTTGGATCAGTTTGCAGCATAAATTGTGCAAACACTTTAGAGCAGGTGAATTCTCCCCTTGAACTCAATACCACTATTAACACACCTAAGACGAACCATATAGCTTCTGCAGGACCACTGATCAGGTTTCTGTCTACATTTTAAGAAATCCAGTTCCTAGTGGATCTCACCATGTCAAAAGATTTAACATAAAACTATGTTCATATAGCATATCTTCAGCTCTTCTGATAACCTTTAGAAAAAAGACACCATTTAACAATCACTACCTTAAATTGACCAATTCACTTTTAAATCCATTGTAGGTACATTATCTATTATGTATTATCTATTATCTACATTTATAACTGGTGAAGGTCAGAGATGTTGACAAGCTGAAGAAAAGTTAAAGGGTAAAAAACACACCAACTCTCAGAAGCCATATAAAATAAATATAAAATTGAAGAAGATGCTTTCTTTCTAGTCTTTAAAGATGTCACAAGAATCCCAAACCTACAGTGCTGAAGCATCCTCCAATCCATAAAATGTTATTATGCAGTAATACAGATGGCACGTAGCTATCAGTCAGAATTGCCATCAACAAAACCAACCTGAAAACCTAAACATACCTGTCAGAAAAATAGTTGCAGTCATTATGAAAACATGCTGATAATGTCTCCCACATACTGGAGCCAGAAAATGGTGTGTCCTATCACAGACCTGCATGTAAAGCAGTTTCCACGGGTTTTAAGACACTCACTTGAGATCTTTGCCTCATATTCTTAACTTACATTTAAAATATGTTCTACTAAAAGGCCAGCACAAGAAAAGCACTTACAGCAGGCATTGCGGCAATGAAGTTGAACAAGTATTTCTTGAAATCTTTCCTGCTGCGGCCAATGATAGCGCTGTAAACAACCATCATCTATGAGTTAGTTACAAGAGAAATGAGAAAGTATAAACTAGCATGCCTTAAGTGGATAAATTCTCAGTGGACCACAGAAGGAAAAAAACATCATGGAAATCTGTACTATCAGCTGTAGCATCAAGTGTGACAGACTTATCCAAGTTAATTGTTTAGTCCGTCAGGGAGCACTTATCTCACTTCTGCTCCTGCAGTAACTGCCTGCATTAAGGGCTCAAATTCATGGTCACAGAATGCCAGGTCCCTTCCTTCTTTGTTTTCACATATTCTCACAGGAGAGAAGCAAAGTAGTTCTTCCATCCTATTGGAAAAAAATCACTGAAAGCCTCTCCTAAAACACATTTTGAATTCACACTTCAAGGCAAATTCACACTTGCTTCGACTAGCTTAGTAGGAAGAAGGAACAATTCTAATATCCAAGCGACACGTCTATGACACTGCACCACTATGGCACTACTCTGAAGTGCCCTCTTAGATATTCAGATCAAAACAAGATTTAAGAGTCTAGTTTACAAAATGTTACCAGAAGAACTGAAAATCATGTAAGTAGTAAATTTTGGTAAAAAAAATAAAATTCTGCCTAACAGTTGCAGCACAGTCGATTAGAAATTCTTGTGTCTTTAAAAAAAAAAATAGGGATCCCCCCAAAAAAACTGCAGCGGTAGCAGTTTTCCAACTGCTTTATAGAAATAAGCATGCTATAAAATGTCTGAACGTGTTCTGACAGACTACTTCCCCTGTTAAACACACAAAAAAAAGTTTTAACATAACAAGTTTATAGATACCTTTCAATGACTGTTCCATTCTGAATCATCCAAATATCACAATACGTGCGGACTACCAGCATGACAGCAATAAGCAGCAAATAACCTGTCTAGTACAAAAGTTGCAGTGTAACAGTTAATCAATGGATAAAATCCACCACTTTGTTTCTAGTAAGTGGTACAAACATTTCAGAAAAGTATTACCCTGCTGTCCCCAGCTAATGCAATATTTGCTTACTTTGCAGGAAACACATTAGCATACTGATTACACTGATGTGTATTAGCATACACATAAGATACTGATTACATTTTTATAGAGAAAGTTTGTCTTTTAAAAAGCTGTATTTGGTTGATATATATACTGGACACATCCTGTAAGATGAAGGATTGCAGGGATAAAGGAGTTACTGCTATTCTAAGACACCTTTCTGCCATAAGCATAGGGTTATGTAGGTTACAAGGGACATCTGAAGGTTACCTACTCCAACTCCCCACTCAAAACAGGGCCACTAGTAACCAGTCAGACCTTGTCCCATTGATCAAAAACCTTTAAGCTCAACAGTCCGGTCAGTTTTACATCCACCTCATTGTCCACTCATCCAGCCAATTCAGTTGGGCTATCAGGCTACATGGGGTAACCTTAATCTCTCAAAGTCTCTTTAAAAATTTAAGTATTCAGTGTCCTCTGTTCTTCCCTTATCCACACAGTCATCTCATTACTGAAAACAATCAGGTTAGTAAAGCATGAGCTGTCATTCATAAATCCAGTTTGCAATCACCTTGTTCTTCACGTGGCCAGAGTTAGCTTCCAAGAGGATTTGCTCACAGCTTTACTAGGAATATGGTGAGGGTGACCAGCCTGTAGCTTTCAGCTTATTTGTTTTTGAAGATGGGAGTTGTGTTTGGATTTTTTGTGGGTTATCAATAACCTTTTCTGATGGCCGTGACCTTTTGAAGTTGATGGAGGCAGCTCTGTTGGCACTCTCAGAGGCATTCTCATTCAGGCTTCTACCTTCCATGCACTTCCTTTTTGTGAATTAGATGAAGGTCCCAGTTCATCCAAGCTGGCTGGTGTCATGCTTAGTCTACATTCCATAAATTGCAACTCATTGTTCTTATGCCAGATGTATACTGAAGTTCTAATGTATTACAGTTCATCACTTAAATACCAACCTCAACTAATGCCCTTTTTTAAAAAATACTGTGTTCTGGAAAGCATGAGGCAAACAATTTTATCTTGCTGCATTCTAGTCTGCATAACTTTCCTGAAATTATGTTAACAGACCTTCTGACAGATCCACTTTCTAGTAAGAGTTGGACTAGATACAAGTTACAAAAGCAAAACTACGAACAGCTTGCTATTTAAAGGTTGGAAGCATTTGAACAAAGAAGTGTATTACCTTGCATTAAATCAAGCAAAATTTGGATGCCCTTTTAAAAGATATACTACAGACAGTTATTAGATGGCAGTAAATAGCTTATCTTGTAATTGAGACCAGAATGCGACCTTTTAGAGATCTAACAACTGAACGTACATGTAGATTTTTATATAAATATACATTGCTATTTTAAAACATACAGTTCAGTTTAGTCCTATTCAAGTAAAGTATGTTTTTGCTTATATCCTGATACAATGATGAAAGAAAAAAATGAGCATTTTGGAGTCAAATTTATTTGTTACTGCAGGCAATGCTTACCTCTTTACAAAGTGTTCTAGGTACCATTATTTTCAGGATTCGACATATTCTTGCAATAAACACTCTGTCTACCATTGCTCGCTCCTTCTTTCCCTCTTTCTGCTGCACATAGAACAAATAAAACAAGACAAGTGAGATTTTTTGGGGGGTAATGTATTGTATAAATATCGATGTGATGTTTTCCCCAAGTTATTTACAGCTATCTTCCTCCTGCAGCATTTCCCTCCAATTTAAGACTTACTCACGCAAGCTACATGACATGTAAGAATTAGGAACGTATGCCCTCACAGCTAACAGAAATCCTACTAAGCTATCAAAACAAATTCCAGTAGGATGTAGCTGCCATGATACAAAATAAATATTTCAAATCTACATGAGAAGTGGTACACAAGACCCCAGCATTAAAACGTCAAATTATGAGTTATAATGCAATTTGCCATCTCTTAACACTGCTTGTCTGTAGAAAACACCATCAGCCAGTATGTATAAAGATGCCTTCCATCAACGTTTTAAACTCCTTGCCTGTACAGCCTAAGCTCGCTTTAAGTAAAACCAGAATTTGTTATTCCTTTACTTTTAAAAAAAACAGTGAAACACACTCCTAGTGAGCTAAATCTACCAGACTTAAACTCTCCTATACCCAAACCCCTCTTTTTGGGTCAGCTGCATTTGTACTGACTAACTTGAATACTTTCTACCAAGCTAATAGTCCAGGTATCTTTTCTTTCCTTTGTTTTCCTTCTTTCCTTTCACAGTTGTGACATAAGGATTCAGTCCTGAAAACAGTCTAAAACGCATACATGTGTACTTAAAGCAAGTCTTGCCTAATCAACCTAATCTTGCTATCTATCTGCTACACAAAGCTCATGTGAAGTGTAAGTTATCAATGCCTATAGTAATACTACAACATACTCGGACAGGAAACCTGAAACAAAAAAATAAAGAGGCAGGATAGGGAAGACAATGAAAGTAGCCTGTGACTCACCATTAATCAACCCCGACTGCTTGATAGGATTGTCTATTTTTTTATTATTCTTATTTCCAAGGATGATTAAACCACAGAAACTTGCACAAAGAGTCTAACAATCTCTCGACTTACTGTTTACGTGTGCAACATGATGGGCAACAAGTGCAAGCTCTGCACCCTAGCAAACTTCCTTTGTGAGTAAGCCTACACCTGTTTTTCAGGTGATAAAGTCAATTATAGTCCTACCCTTTTCAAAAAAGTGTATGAACACAAACTACAGGTAAAAATTCCAGCCAGATAGGATGGTATATGGTAGATGACAAAGGCATTTTAACTAAAACAATTTTTTTTTTTAACAAAAAAACCCCCAAGCATTCCCAACAACTAAAGACTACTGTCCAAGCCTAATGAAGCATGACCCTACACATGTAATTGCTCTTCTGTAACAGAAATGACGAACCCAGTGTCTGATGTGGGAAATTTCTAGGAGTATCTGACTAAACATACTTGATGTCTCAGCTGAACCTATTCTTCCTCTGTATTAATCTCTTCCCCACTTCTACTTGTGTGTTGCACTTACATTAATTCCAATATCTTCTTTCCCAGAGTTTTTTTTCCTTAGATTGTTAATTCTTCATTCAGTATAATTATATCCAAGACGGGTAGGAATAGAGAAAGCTAGTTAAAATTTTTACAAATAGATAAAGCTATGCAAAATTCGTTTATGGCAGATAGCACAGTCAAGGTCTGTCTGGAAGCTAACATAATGCTTGCATACCCCTTTACATTTATCCAGTGCAAGCATTTTCTTAAGTTTTCGGCAAAGACGGAAGTATGAGGAATAGTTATAGACCTATTCAAATCATCATGTGACTCAGTATTTCTAGTCATGGGCTCTGTCCTTTGGGCTAACTATCATATTTTATTTCTGCACAAAACAAAAAACTTTAAAGGGATATAGTTATGTCCTTTTCAAATAAACGAACTAACAGACACACAAACGACCAGGGAAATACCAAACTTCCTACCAGAAGTTGGAATTACCCTTTAGAAATAGACTCTACAGCTTGTTCCATACTTTTTTCTTTTAAATAGAAAGCAAATACAAGTCATACCAAATATACAGGCAGCATTGTTGCTATTCATACAGCCAAACTCACAACACTAGTCCTTAAACATTCATAAGGCACAAAGAAATTAAAAAGCACATGGTACACATGAAGCACATATTATGCAGTCAAACTTCAGGCACATGTGACTAACCTGCTTCTTCCATTTGTTTCACTAATGCAAGTATGAAAGTATAATTCAAACCACATTTGCACCACAGCCATCGTTCTGTCCTAAATAAAACTACAATTATGGGACTTAGCAGTTACCAAAAAACCCACCCCAGTATTATTTTAAGCTATTAAAAATACATTCCATGAAGAAAGAATTACCTCATTGTTCTGCAATGCCTGTTTTCCACTTCTTCTACTGTAGAGGAAAAAATAACAAGTAAAATACTCTGTTAACACACATTTCTTTGTCTTGATCTCTACGCAGAGGAGACATGGGAAAGCTTGGGATTATATCCCTATCTATTTCTTTCCAAGCAGTACAGTGTCTTCACAGCAGGGCTACATTTTATGTCCAACTTCTGTGCTGTTTTTATACTATTTCAATGAAACCTTACTCCTTCCAGGATTCAGTTTCACATAGGGAAACTAAGTCTCCCTTTTGCATTTCTGAGTTTTGCTTTACCTTGGCTTTGGTATCATGAATTCCTAGGGTTTTTACATGTCTCTCACATATTTTGCAAGCGTGTCTACATGGTTCCACTGACCACAAATGAAAGCTACACGAATGCAGATTCAGCAATCCAAGCAACTCAACTTTGATGTTTTGCACTATCTAAATAACCAATTTGTTTTGCATTTTCACTTTCAAACATTCCATTTTACTATATATATAGATTATTTGTTCATAAACATGCTCTGCAGGAGAAAAAAAAAGTCAGATCCTCTGAAACCAAGTTACTGCAAAGGTGTGCACTGGAAGGGTAGCTAGTTTTTATTCCATCCTAAAAATACATTTTAGAGAACAGTCTGAGGGAAAATATGTATCAACTAGTGCTAAACAAACATTCAGAAGCACAATGCTATTCTTCCTCTCCTTTTAAGAAATGCAAGCTGACATATAAAACAATTACAGTTTGTCTTTCTACCTTTCTGAATATTCAAGCATCAGATAAGCACATGAAGCTGTTGGGAGAGCTTATGCATGTCTGCAGTTTAAAGTGACAGCTAAATATTAAATTGTAACTTACAATTCCTCAACCATGACACTAAACCATTAAGAAGAGGCTGCCTTAAAACCACAATATTCATACACTTTCAAGACAGCACGTAGGAAATTACAGGGAAGTAGAAACTATTAAAGGCACTGCTCCTTTTGCCTACAACATCAAAACTACTGCAGGCTGCCATACAACCAGTTATCCCACAACTTTATCAACAGCATCGTTTCACACTTGTGCTTTAAAGCTCTGCAAGGAAAATATCTAGGATGAAACCATGTCTGTTTTAATGTACGATGATTAGAAAGATCTACAAATGTCATGGGCCAATGTGAGAAATAACTTATTATGGAAGAAAGAGGCAAGGTAGCATAAGAACAGCAGAAAAGGGAAGGAGACCATGAAAGTGAGAAGGGAGAGTGATGCCAATTTAACAAGAACTTAATTAAAGGTAATGATGAGACAGAAGCCGGAGAGAAGATAAAAGTCTTGTAAGACTACTTGTGCAAAAGACAGAACAAAGAACATGAAGGGCAGCAGAGGGCAGATTGGGGGAGAAATGGCTTAATAAAAGTTCAGAAGAGATTTAACACTTAATCAGTCCATCATAGAAGTATAGCTGCAGAAATGGTAACTGTGCAAAGTCTAAGAAACACACTAGTTACAGATTACATCCTGGTGATGTAGAAGCAACATATTGCCAGTACAAGAAACTTCTCAAAATGTCTTTTCGTCTTTTAATTTTCCAAAGTACAAAAGATTCTTTTAAAATCCTTGAGTATGGATCAGTCAATCACATCCAGTTCGCGTCTAGGTGAAAAAAAGTTTTCTTAGGTGTGAATAAGTTGTTATCAAGCTACGTGGGTATTTCCCTAGATGATTCATGACTACAGCTTACCATAATGCAAAATGAAAGCATGCTGCTCTTCCAGATATGCTGTAATAATTCCTAGCTTTGCTGCTTCAAGGCCTGCCAATGTTTGAAGTCACAACACTCTAATACACAACTACTTCAGCTTTAAAAGGATCAGAAGTGAATACATTAAAATAGTAATATATTAAGATGATGAGGCCCAGAATTATTCTGGCAGTTGAATACCTTTGATGTATTTATTCATACATTATTTTCATACACTAGCTGTTGAGAGAAATTTGGCAGCTGAAACTACTGAACTGAGCTGATACTGATTATCCATTAAAGAGAAAGGACTGTTCAGAAATAGTGATCTTGTATTTAATTGTGAACTCACATTTAATTAGAATTTATGAATATAAAGTTTAAGATAAAAAATATTTGCATTTCAAAACCTAGTGAAAAAAGAGCTTTAACAGTGTTTTATTCTCTTAAAAATAAAAAAATCATCCAAGCTCAAAACAAGACTAATACTTCAATAAGAATCATGGAATGGCTTGGGTTGGAAGGGAACTCTAAAGGTCATCCAGTCCAACCCACCTGTAGTGAGCAGGGACACCTTCAACTAGGTTGCTCAGCGCCCCATCCAGTCTGACCTTGAATGTTACCAGGGATGGGGCATCTACCACCTCTCTGGGCAATCTGTTCCAGTGTTTCATCACTCACATTGTAAAAAAAGCCTTCCTAACATTTAGTCTAAAAACCATTTAGCCTAAAACCATTACCCTTGTCCTGTTGCTACAGGCCCTTGTAAAAAGTTTGTCCTCATTATTCTTATAGGCCCCCTTCAGGTACTGGAAGGCTGCAATAAGGTCTCCCCGGAGCCTTCTCTTCTCCAGGATGAAGAACCCCAATGCTCTCAGCCTCTCTTCGTAGGGTAGGTGCTCCAGCACTGTGATAATTTTTGTAGCCCTCCTCTGGACCTGCTCCAGCATGTCCATGTCTTTCTTGTACTGAGGGTCCCAGAGCTGGATGCAGTACACCAGGAAGGGTCTCACCAGAGCAGAGTAGAGGGGGAGAACCTCCCTTGACATGCTGGCCACACTTTTGATGCAGCCCAGGATACAGCTGGTCTTCTGGGCTGTGAGTGCACACTGCTGTCTCACATCCAGCTTTTCGTCCACCAAAGAAAGAAAACAAGAAAGGAAACAATCTTATATATGAAGTACGGACTAGAAGCAGAAAAATAAATATGGCTACATAGCTCTGAACACATTGCTCCTGATATTAAAAAAGAATAAACCTATTGTTATTATAACAAGTAAAACCATTTTACTTGCAACAAAAGACTGTGCCATAGTTCTGCCTGGAATGAAGCTTCCACAGGCCGATTATTGCAGAGCTTTTCCTTCTCAAGAGTCTTATTTTTTCAGCCAACACCTACTGGCACTACTTCAGACTACATTACATCACTGTAGAACTTTTTAAATGAGAACTGTGTTTGCATTCTCATTGAATTTAAAGACTAAATAACACCCTAAATTAGTCAGCAAGAATACAACAAGACTATCAGGTTACAGCAGAGAGCTCTAACATTTGGAACATATTCAAGCTCTCTATTATTCCAGACCTCTCATTTACTTAATCCTGGAGCATCACAAGCCTTATTGGAAGGAATAAGGCTGTCCAGATTTTCTACTGCAAATAACTCCTCTGGTATAGAAGCCATCTTGAGCAGCACACAGCAAAGACTGCTTGGAACAGAAACATAAGGCTGCCTTTCACTGCAGTGTTACTTGCAGTGATCACCCTATCCATACATATCGCTCTCCAGTTTGAATTAAACTGTGCTTTTTATTACCCCAGGAGTAGCTTGAAGGTCAAGTGCTACTGATGCTTGACTTGGTTATGGGGTAGGGTAACAGCTATGCTGCAGCTCGGGTCAGTACAGTTCATCACATGCTTATTCAATCAATATCACTACAATTGAGGCAGCTATACAAAACTGCAGAAGATCTCTATTTTTGATCGTTAGTGTAGTTACTCTCACTTCATCACGAAGTACTCACAGTGAAACCCTTCTCTGATTGTATGTATTGTAAAAACAACTTCCAGATAGATTGAATGGGAGTAGCACTGGATTCAACAGTGACGTGAAACATCAATTTCCATGCTGTTTCCTCTGACTGTTACCTTCATGCTAAACAAAACAAAGCATTCTTTCAAAATGATCCTCTGCTCATGGTATTTAAAGTCAGACTCAAATCAAGCCAACACCTCAGTGACTACAATAGGCACACATGAAAAGCCACTTTTAAGTAGAGCACTGTTTTCAACACTCCTTATCAAGGTTACCATTTATGATAATAGGTACTATGCTCAGTTTTGGATCCCCTGTACAAAAAACCCCACACTGATAAACTTGAGCAGGTTCAGAAAAAGGGTGGAGCACTAGCCCCATAAGGAGAAGCTGAGGGAAGAGGGCTTGACCATCCTAGAGAAAAAGCAGCTTAAGAGGCCACTGAGGAGGCTGAGACAGATGAGCACACAGCATTAGAAAGAGACAGACATGAACTGAACTGGGGACGTTCCCCCTGAATAAAGAAAATACATAAAAAAAATTAAAATCACTATTACAATACCAGAGCATTGTAACAAGTTGTCCAAAGACTGTGGAATCTGTCAATGAATGTTTTTAAGATCTGACTGCACAAAACCCTCAGCAACCTGGTCTGAATTCAATGTGGATCCTGTTTTGAGCAGACACTTGGATTAACTGATCACTTGAGGTGCCTTCTACACTACATCATTCAATGATTTCACTTTTATTTTCTTAAATAAAAAACCATGAACAGGCTAGAGATATAATGGGACATGTATCACCTGAAGAAGTTCTGCAAAAAGCAGCATCTCATGTGTAGCCTGCTACCCATTACTTAACTGCACATAGCTTTCTCTGCTTGTTGCACATACGTTTGCTGTAAAAACTATCAGCAGTACTGGGATGACACTACACCAAACTCCTCATTCAAACATGCATGGTGACTGACAGCAACCTGCCAAAGAGAAGTAATTAGGCAAGTACTTACACAACAGACAGTAGGCAATACAATAAAACACCTTTCCCCAACACGATCAGCCCAAAAAAAAAAAAAAAACCCAAACAAACAGCAGGAAGTTTTAAAGAAACTAACGAAGAGTTTCAGGACTCTACAGGCATTTGGCAACCGATTCTACTCTAAGGGCAGCAGCGTAGCAGAGGGGTCAGGCAGAAAACTTGATGATAATACCATGAAATTTCAGTCTCCAAAAAAGTGTTGGTCACAGTGCTCCGTCTTTGGATTTAATTCTATTTCCATATCAGAGAAGATATTTCCATACCTCTCTCTCTAAAGATACATGCGGCAATGGTGGTTACTCAAAAAGGATAGTCCTCAACACTACTGAAGAAGAAAGAGATTTGAGAAACTGGGAAAAGCCTGCAAGAGGCCCTTGCGTCTAGTTACTGAAAGGTTTTAGGAATACTAGTTGTGGCATTCATTAGCAAACAGGAAATAGTTAAAGGATTACTGCCTGTAGAAATACCTGTCTCCTTCCAGAACAAAGTTCAGCAGAAGCAATCTAGACCGAGCTAAGCGTAACAGGGAATTGCAGATGAAGAGAAAGATAAGTAAGACTTAGCATTTAATGACAGGTGGAGAGGAAATAGGGGTTTGAAAATGTTATGTTGTGCTTAACTGCAAAAAAATGTACACATTTCAGGTCATGCTACCTTCCTTCTGTAGAATTGGACAGCTAGCTTCTGCTCAACACAGTGCAAAGGCAGAGTATCTGTTTTAGGGTTAAATGGGGCTTTTCAAAGCATTGTTACCTCTAAGCAACCTTTGTATTTTGCAGACCTTAGATTCTAGAACAGCACATGGAAGCTCTAACAGCTTTAAAAAAACCCATGTAAGATAAACGATTTCGTAATAGTTCACGATTAGTTGCGCAGTTTTCAGGTTAGTTTTGCAGACAAGATACTACTGTGATTTGTAAAAAAAGAATACAATTCAGTTGACTAAAGATGGAATGCAACAGCATACCTTTGTTGCAGCATGAAGAATTAACAGCTATCATGAGGAAAGTATAGCGTGGCTCAGAGCACACTCATCGACAGGCATAGCTTCATATTGCATGGGCATAGCTTTTTTTTTTTTTTTTTACACTGAGGAATAGGGAGCAACAGTACAGTTATTTCAGGTCAAGGGCAGCAACCTCACTCAGAAGCCTGGGCACAGTCCAAAAGCATGCCCAAGTGCACAGTACAACCTGAGCGCGCACAGAAACCAAGAGCACAATTTTCTTGGCTCTAGGTTCGTGGTTAGTTGCAGCATAACAAAAATAATGTAAGGGGAATGCATCTGTGCAACCAAGAAGGGGACTCTGAGAAGGTCACAGCCAGCTATGTCACTGTAAGTAGCGGCTGAAATGCTCTGCACTCCTGAAGCTCAGAAAGTTTCTACAAACATTTGAGAAGGCAGCAATAAAGCAGAACTGTTGTACAGGAAATGCTAAGTTTCATTAGAAGTCTGCACCTTGATAACAAAATAGCATGTATAGAATAACCTTAGAGCTATTAGTTTTGCAAGAGCTTGTGCTCTGGGATGAACTGTGGCTGTACCTCTCCTTCAGTGATAACAGTGGAAAAAAATTTATAACTAGTTCCCCTGCAAAGTAAAAAAGAAAATAGTTTCACACTGTTAAACACACTTACATGAGAACTTGGCTTAGAGAGCAATCATTTTATGCAACTTAATAACAGTGAAACCACTAATTAACTACCCAGTCCCAAAACAAAGGCAGTCTGAAAGCTAGCTGAGTCATCTGGTTTCTCCTGCCTCCATACCCTCCAGCTGAAGACAGGTTTTCTGAGCCCCAGGCAGGTTTTTCTACAAGATGATACTTTAGATGAATTTTCTAGTAATCCTATCTGTATGTTTTGTCTTTTTTTTTTTTTTTTTAATGCTACAGCAAGTAGTGAACTGAATGGTCACATTCTGGATAAATGTACTTTAGTGTAGCTGCATCGAGTTAGAATTTTATTTTTTTCTGACACCTGCAACCTTTTAACTAGCAACACGGGCTCCCTTTAAAGCGTCTCCATACGTGGAAGCAGTCTATTAATCTACAGCAATGTAATTTCCCCCTTGTTGTCAGTCACGGGTGACTTGACTACAACAGGTTCCTTCATGCAAAGTACACTAGCTCACCCAAACATCTTCAGAACCTAAAGAAATGACGCAAACTAACAAGAGAGTAACATCCTAAAGAAACAAAAATGGAAATAAAATGCATGACTTGAAGCAAGTTACACCTGTCACTTGCTATGCTTAAACATCTGTGTTATATTTGAAGGCTCCTCCACACGTCTGAACACGTCTATCACTTCTGACTGTACTTGTACCAATCACTGCCAAGCTGTGGGCTCACGGGCAGTCCAGACGATGATATAAGCAGAAGATCTACTTCCTCAGACTTTTTCTTCCGACAGCGAAGCCCAGTGAGAGGCAAGCGCGCATGTCCCAAGCTGAACTGCGTAAAACCCTGATATACGCTGTGACAACTCTGTTGACCTCTCTCAACTCAAAGGAGCCTTTCCCCTTGCTTTAGCCATGTCTAACCTCCAAAGCACCACACACGCTTGTTCGCTGTACATGCATTAACTTCTTTCTCCACAGGAGGGATGCCGAACACTTCGGTTTCAGAAGTTCAAATGATACCAAATTCCATGTCCATACCCCAGCATTCTCTTGGATTCTAATGGACATGGCTTGGTGATAGAAAAGGCCAGTAGGCCTAGGAGCAGATTCTACAACCTTTTTGTCTCCTTTCCATATATTACAAATTCCTCCCTATTAACTCCATTCTGTTTATTACCTTTCCCTAATCTTGCAGTTTCCAACTCCTGACCCGTATTACCTTCTATTACTCTTTTCAGTCTCTTCTTCAAACAGAAAGCTGTACGAGTTTAGTATCTTCTTTCTGAAAGTAATCCAAGCTCACGCTCCATTTGTGTAAGTACTATATTTTACACTACATGGCTATTCTGGAACAATTCTCATGAGATAAAGGACAATATCCAGCTCCTTTATGCAACACCCCTTAAGGTTTTATTGCTGAAGCAATCAAATCTTAAGCAAATATTTCACTGCTTCTTGTTTGAGAAACATTACGGGGCTTTATTTCCCTTTGCTTTCCTATGCTGTATAACCCTATTTCAGCATTTAAGATCTTTTTAAATGTTCATATTTAACAAGGATTACAGTGTTTTAGTTTAAAGAACAATAATGCTTAGGAGCACCAAACTGGAGAAGGAGAAGTGTATAGGTTGGGGGGTAGGGAAGTGAAGAGGGGTTCAGCACCTCAACAGTTTAGGCTTTTTTTTAATACAGCACAAATATGAACTGCACTCCACTCATCCACTGTCAGAAGGTTGAGACTATTTGCATTCAATTAAAATTGTAATTCGTAGCAACAAGCTGCTGTCCCCTAGTAACAGCAGCTGTTAAAATATAAAAGATACACTTGTGTTTGTACACAACCAAACAGCACCTGCATTACAGCACAAAACATAATTTCAGAAAATAGTAAAGATTAGTTCAAAGTTGGGGCTTTTTAAGTAATAAAAAGTATTGAAATAAAAGAAAAATCCATTCAAAAAATCAGTCTTTTCAGACACTGCTCAGTGACAGTGTCTTTGGCACTGAACTTTCTTCTTTATTTTAACTGACAGGGAACAAAGTACAAAGAATACTGACCTGACTTCTGATAGTCCTTCATTCTTCCATTCTCTAAATCGGTCTCCAATACTCAACAGTGGAAAAAAATAGAACCACTGGTCTTTAAAAAAGATTTCATGAGTCATTTCCCTAAATGGAAGCAACATTTTCAACTGTCAATACACTGATCATCAGTGCTGGAGTCACTTCTGTTTGCAGAAACAGCTCATGATGGATTAAAGTCATAGTTGTTTTGTCCTGTATCACATACCCAGGATAACATTTCTCAAACGAGGGAGGGAAAAAAAAAAAAAGGAATACACAACTGAAGTCATAATTGCATCTACATGTAACAACTTCCACCCTCCAAAGAAAAAATTACACAAGAATTTCCCAAGGAAACAGACTTTTTGAGAACAACGGTAATAGAGAAACAGCGCGTTTTTCTTTCTGTGCTTTATTCTGAGGAAGTAACATGGAATACTAACAGGTTACTATAACCAAACAGTTTTATGTCATTCTATTTTGGAGGGGTTTAGAAAGTTTTGGTTAAAATATATTGTAAACTCCAAGCGATACCACCAAAACTGACAAGCGATGTAATAGCTCTTTCAGAAGAACATTTGTGACTAATCCAGTTAGTCCTAATTAAGTGATCTTTGACCTACTAAGGTAGGTTAGCATTGCATATACAGCTTAATTATTCATACATTACTACTTGATAGGAGTTGTACTGTACCTTACCCCTATTGTCTGACAGCAAAGTAGGTGAAAGTTGCCTCTTCCTGCCTTCCTACTGTCATTTCTATAACTGATTATTCTGTATCAAAATAACACATACAATATGAAAAGTCTGTGTAAAATAGCTTTATGTTACATAATTAAACACATTTGATTTGCTAAAAGAACTTCTTTCTTAATTTGTATGTTATTTTACTTTTCAACTTTGGCCAGCAGTGAATACTGAACTATTGCTGACATTCCAGCAAAACTTCAAAAAGCACAAGAAAACCAGACAGTTCTTCCAGGAAAACACAATAGAATAGCACCTCTTATGGGGAACATAAAGTATGTTCAAGCACAAATATTTAAGTGTGTGTTCTTAAATAAACTATGCAAGGAAGGAAGAATTTTTGCAGGTAAAGCTTACAGTTGCACTAGAACACTTCCATGGTACACCTGAGTGTTAAAGCCAGTGTTTGGCTGTTTATATTCAAGTCTGCAGCATTCACCTCTGCCCTTAGGAAGTTCAAAACTAAAGTTTCACCTTCCAGAATTCAAGTAGCTGAAATTCATCTCACACTAGCATGACAAAACATGGTCAGGCATTATATACCAAGGTGAAAAAAGGATTTACATATATATAACTAAATCACCAATATTCCTCACACACTTTACTCAGTTAACCTCAAGCAGCAGATAGTCTGGAAGAGGACTGGTAGTGTATCTCGACTGCCAAGAGAAATTCTTCTCCATAGGAATAAGTAAATAAATTTAGGACAGCCACACTCTCCCAACTTCCCCCTCTTCCCAATGAGACAAATACAACACAGTAATTAGAGGGTACACTAGCCCCTGGAGATTTTTATCGTTACTGCACAAAGGTTTACCACTTGTTAGTATATGTCAACATCATACACCAGCACAAGTATGCTGGTACAGAACATGTAAAGATTTGGCACAATGACAATCCATTCCAAAAGTATGCTCTAATTTATATTAGCAACAAACCATTAAGAAATGAATGATACATGAACTACTAAGGCTAAGGGAGGATGAGGCAATGGTAATAACTGGATGCTTTTGCCTAGGCCGGTGGTATAGGCAACATAGCTTACCTAGTGCCTAGTCTTGACAGGCAGCATTCTGTAAGGCTCCTGGCAAGGTCTGCCTCACAGGGAAACACGGAGACAGGAATGAAGACCAGTGGGCAAAAACCATCCTCAAAAATAGCATTCAAGCAGCAGCACAGCTATTAGTGAAAAAACGTTGGATTCTGGAGTTTGGAACCTATGGCCACAATACAGTACCAGTAGTAAATAAGATCTAAGCTGTGGAGGGGCTGAAAAGCGTAAAGCAACACATGCACACAAGTGGAGCTATCAAGTTTATAAGCATGGTATTTGTTTCAGCAACTGCATTTCTAATAGATTTGAGAATGCAAAATGGCTTGAGAGAGAAAGATTACAGCAGCAAAGGACGAGGTATCAGAAAAATTGCAGTACAGACAGGCAGAGGACAAGGAACAGATCAGGTCAGGCTCTCTCAACTCCACTGAACTGCTGAAATAGCTGGAACATAATTCATGTTACTTCCACTTTCCAGTTCTCACTGATCCTGTAACAGGGTTGGTCCACCTCAGATTTTTAACACTGTTCCTAGCAAAATCAGAGAGTCCTATGGGATGGATGCCTTCCAGATACAGTCTTCAACATTCCAGCTAACATTTACTTTCAGTATATTGACTCTCAAGCTAATAGATGCATTGCCATTGTCAAGTCCTGCAGATCAACAACAGAGATCTGCAAGCAAAACAGTTTATGGGGACAACCCAGGACCCACATTATATTTTTTTCAGAGATAGGGAGATTACTCTGGACAAGCTCTAGCCTGCTCCTGTCAAATGAATGCTACTAGTAGTGGGAATGTACAAAATGCACCTCAAAACAACAATGGACTTGCATCAACATCTGAAGATGTGCTCTGATCTGAATGTAATCTAGTTTGTGTGCTCCAAGATCACTGGAGCACTTTATTGATCTCCTCAATAAAGGCAGAGCAAGATAAGCGTGGACAACTGGGAGATTCATTTTCAAAGTATACTCTTGACCTGAATTAAAACATAGATGCTCCCGAAACATCCGTATGGCCTAGTCTTTCTTACAAACATCATTATATTAAGTGTGAAAACCTGGCACTACAGGGTCTCCCAGCACACCATCCTTATGCCTTTCTATATGGCTTTTCTCCTTTTTTTATAACAGTATTTCACTAAATTAAGCAGATACCTAAAGAATATCATCCCTCCCTACAAGTTTACTAGAAGAGTAACTCTCAGCAATAGCTTGGGATCTTTTTGTTCCTACTCTCATGCAAACAATGTAAGGTAACAAATGCATGAGTTGTCAGCAGCACATCAATTTCTGACACGCTGTATGATAAAGTTATCTAACTTTGTGAAGCTCATCAAGGTATCACATACATAACAGGAATTAGGTAAAATAAAACTGGATTGTTGCTCAACCACAGATATGTTATTACTTAAGCCTGTTGAGTAAGTCCATTTCACCGTCAAGAACTAATACCAGGATAAGCCTGCAGCAACTACACAATAACTAACTGTACTACTGTAATATTCCGGGTCTTTAGCATACAGTAAATCATCTACAGCCACAAATAAGCTAAAATTGTGAAAAGATTGAGTCTGAACCATATTCTTCATCTGCCACACCTTATGGTACCCAGGTGCTTCACAGATTAACAAATACACATCCTCGCACCCGTAAGGCATCCTCATAGGCAACACAACCAGACACCACCTCCCTGAAATTGTTATCCGCGCACCTTACTGCCAGACAGCAGCATTAAAAAACCAGCTAGGGTCCATTGTTTGCCTGTGCATACAGGCGCCCTAGGACATCCCTAGGAGTCAACTCCCTGTTAATCGGGAAAAGGAGAAAATCTGAGCACCAAGGTGGCAGTGGGTAGACACGCACAGGAGCATCACCCACTGCACCTCCGGGGAGGCGGGAAGGGGAAGCAACCTGACCCTTCTACACAAGGGCCACCTCCCCGCGAGGGGATGTCAGCAGCAGCACCCCACGACAGCCGGGAGGGGTGCACCTCTCCGCCAGGCCAAGAGCCGATGAGAGCGACCCCAGCTCTCGCTTGTCTCGGCCTCCCCGGCGCC
>NW_010228589.1:0-9857 GCF_000690775.1 Eurypyga helias
CAAACCATTCTGTGATTCTACTTCAAAATCCAGACACTGTATTAAAGCTTTTATCTATATGGATATTTTAGCTACATTATATAATTAATATAATATTTTTTTTATAATGTTTATCATGCTTGCAATTGAAGAACAGCAAAACAATATGAAGCTCTTGTAAATCAAAAGATTGAAAGGATGATTAAAACTTACATTTTTTTAAAAGCGTGTTCATCAAAGACACTAAGTTTGTAAAGCTTTACTAAAAGTACTAATAAATCTGTGTAAACTTCACAATAACAAGGCTTGCTCTAGTTTCCAAAGAATAAAAAATAACACTCAAGAAAGCTACATTTGATTTAATTATGAAAATACAAACAAGAAAGAATTTCATTTTTCGCTGCTCACCTTAACAGGCCCGAACACAACAGCGGTCTATTATGTTATGTTAAGGATCCTTCACTTTTCCTGCAGCTAAGCATAAAAGCTAGAGGAAGGCATTCACCTTATTACCACGCTCTACACATATCTAAAAAACCTGTGCGAAGACTTGTTAGAAACCAAAAGCGATGGCTAGGTAATACAGCACGTTCTGGACCTCGATGCCTAGAGGAAGGTCACGAGAACCATCCCCAACCGGAAAGCCAAGTCGAAGCAGCAGGAGACTCAAGCCACGGCTGAGCAGGGAAAGCCGAGGAGGAGCTCGTTTCCTGCCTCCACCCCTGCTCTCACCAGCAGACCACACACAATTACCTTCCTAATGAAGAACATCCCGTGAACAATCTGCTCGAAGATAACTGCTAAGTACATTTGTCATCAACATGCACAAAATTATCACTAATAAATGTCACTGTGAATTACAGTCCAACACTACCAGACATGGTATAAACATGGACCTACCCCAGTGACAACAACCACTTTTCAAGCCGTGCTGCAAGGAACTCCCGGCGTAAGGAATAAAGATAGCAGGGGTTCAAGCTAACAAAACGTCTCAGCTTCTCGAGCCGTTGCACTGTGCTACGCTACGGCCCCGAAGCAAGAGGTGGGCAATTCTTCTGAAGGAAGCATGAACCCACGGGCAGCCCGCAGTGACAATTCATTACAGGCAGGTGTTCCTAACACATCCCTTAGCTAACTTCATCCTTGCAGATTACTCATCGCCGTTCAAAACACATGAAACCATTTCAACATATAGCACTTAATCTTTCGGCACCACAAGTGTGATTTCACCAGAGGAACGGCAGGTGCCAAGGAATTAAATAGCTTTTAATGAACAGTTTTCACTCTTCGGTGAGCAAGCAGCTATTAGGCATTCCCAACGCGTGTCCTTGCTGGACAGACTGTCGAGGGAGATGTTCTTTCACACTTCACTCGCACTGTGCTAGCGTTCTGACACCAGTCCTTTCAGCCAGACCATCTTTGGCTTTATGCAACAAACGACATGCAATCACAAACTCAGCAGTATCGTTGCAACAAAGCAAAGGAAATCAAGAGTCCAGAGCCAGCATTATCTGTCATGATCATCTCGATGCAGTGCTGCACCAAGATTTGTGACAGACTGTTTTATGGACTTTTTTTTTTACTGTTATCAAACTTATTTTGAACGCATTCACATTTAAAAAGAAAGACCAGCCAGCAGAAAGAACAGCTAGATTATTTGAGCATCTTCCCTGCCATCTTTCACCTTTTGTAATACATGCTCATTTCCTGGAGATGCACTTGTTTTGGAATATTCTACCTAAATTCTTTTACTTTTCCTGTACTCTTGTATAAACTACTGCTCACTGACTAAATTTTAGCAGTTGCCTTTTCAATGGATCAGTTCTAACCGTGGAACTGTTAATCTTCCCTCACTAGACTCCCAAAATTCGCATTCATCCCACTCCCTGGCTGCTGCTGGTTTATGAAACATAAGTGATTATTTACTGTTTCTTTTCACATCACCACCATTCCTATGGTAATATGTGGTCAGCCTCACTCCCATCTTACTACATCCTTCTGAAGAGAAGCATTACCACATTTCAAAATGTATGAAAATTACTAAAGCTAAGGTAGGACTACAGCGTTACTTCTGACAACTTTTTACACAAATGCCAAATTAAGTGTGTAAATAAGTTACCATGTTAAATTTAATACAAATTTTTCAAGAAATATAATCCAGACAACTTAAACCCTGCACTAGAAGATGTCTGTTTTGCTGTAAGAACCTGTAACAAGTCAACAGCTTGTTAATCGACATTTAATTCTGGGAGAAGATGACAGTAAGTAATGAAAAGCTCCCATTACATTTTGAAGGTGTTCTCTTTCACATGTATGATACAAAGGAAGATGGTTCACACTGAATCACTTCAGGCACCAAAGGAAGTCAGTCAGTTTTACTATAGTCTACATCCTTTCAAATCTCACAGGTTGCCCCAAAAAGTAAACGTTATGTGTAACCTCAGTGGTGCTTCACTTCTAGTTTTAAAGTTTGGGTTTCTTAGTCTAAACAAAACACAGAACCACAGAATCTTGTAGGTTGGAAAAGACCTTCAAGCCCATCAAGCCCAAGTGTTAACTCCATGCTGCCAAGCCCACCACTAAACCATGTCCCTGAGCACCAGGTCTACAAGCATCAGAACTTTTTAGTTCCTTGTGGGATATTTGTTTCACTAGCAGAAGTCTATACCTACCATAGGAGCCTGGTACTTTCTCTTCATAAGTAAAATGAATTTGCAGCTCCTCTTCTGACAGTCGACTGATGAATACTTTCAGCAAACAGCAAATAATGAACAGTGCATTGTGAGCCTGCCAGATGAAGAGGTGACTAGGAAAGAAGCAGAAACAAACAAGAATCAGTAATGCTTAACCTGCGAACATGCATCAAAAGCCATAGAAAATATATGCCAGAGTAGACAAAGGGTTTCCTACAGTCAGAGCAAGGAAAAGGTAGAGTGCTCAAGCAGGGAGCCTTCAGTTGATGCTACTGCAAACAAACGAAACATATTTAAAAGAAGTATTTTTTTCTTCCTCAGAGAGAATACAATCACATTCCTAACTAAGTCTGTATTCTTAAAAACACCACAGCTGCCAGAAGTACCACTTTTTGACAAGCTCACCAGACAGCTCAGCATACTCCTGAAAGTTTCTAGATACTATGATTTTCCCAGTCAAACAGCCTTCAGATGACTGTAGGCATTTATGGACTTCAGGAGCACAATATAGCAAGATCTTTTTATACACAACACAGATATTTTCCAAACTTTCTGAATGCAAGGGTAATATAGCTTTATTATGTTTTCTTGAGTCCCAGCAAGCAAATGCTGGGAAGCACATACAACAGCACCCAGTCAAGCTCTTCCCTGAAGCTCTGTTTGAAAAGTATTTTTGGATTAAAGCAGCAGGAGCTATCCAGGCAGGAGTAACTTCTTTTTCCAGACAGAAGCAAAAAGGTTGAGGACAGTCCTAGGAGCAAGGGGGCAACAAAAAGGAAGCCTTCCTTTCTGAAGCACCAGGCCTGACGAGAGCTGGACATCAGTCTGGGTGTGAGCGAACAACAACAGAAGGCTTCCTGCAAAAGCTATACAGTGTGGCACGCGTAACCTCTTAGAGTTCTTTCCTACTGCTGAAAGGGGCCAGCAAAATTGATGGCAAAACTAATTATATGATTTGAAAGCAGTGTCTTCATAGAGAGGTCTGTGTTCAAATCCAACCCAGTCTAAGTATTTCCAAGATAAAATACTGGTTCATACATTAAGATCTAGCCATAATGGTCAGGTGATTTTTAAACAGCTCTGAACCGGCAGTAACCAGAAGTTACACCATTTGTACACAAATGTGTTCATGTAACACACAGGGATGAACGCCAACATGTCTTTTTCCCAGCTATCTATTTACGTAGTACACTTAATCTTCTGTGTTTGGAAAACCACTGGATACTTGTTCTGTTTCAAACAAGAATTTAAAAGAATTGTAACTTTTGGTCTCGGATTATGTTAACTAGCAAAGTAAAAAACAAGAGCTAGCAGCACAAGAAACATTTTAGGAGTGAAATGGCACACACGGCTCTTTTCTGGGTACTTACTTCTGGCACTCCGCTGAAATTTTTAACTCTTTGGTTCTAGAAAGAAAAACTTTAATCAATGACCCAAGGTTTCCTGTTCGAGGATTCTTCTCAACTAGAGGAGGAAAAACAAGATATGGTTATATAGCACGCGTAAGTTGACACTACTTAGTCCAAACAATATATAGAATGAAACCACACTTCCATGTCCTAAACACTTCTACATGGAGCACAGTATGTCCATTTTCCTGTACAGCTGCTATTGTTAAGATTCTCCAGTACATAGTTGTTCTCCAAACATACTTTCCATCCTAGATTTCAAATATGCCAAACGTGGAGCTCATGCTCCTCCCTTTCCAAGACCTGTCTACAGCACAGTAGTCTCATGTCAGAAACTGGGTAGGTTTTCACAACTAGCCTTTACCTTCTTGTAACACCACTGATCATATTTATATTGCCCCTTTCCTTCATCCTCTGATTAACTCTTTTCCCTTAATGATCAGCTTGGAGGGCAGAGGGCAAGAGAGGTAGTAAGGATGTAGCTATTTGGTTTAAACCTTTCAGCCATTTCAAGTTCTACAAAACAGTTAACAATGGAAGTTTCTACAAGTTTGGGATATATATACAAACACACTTTACACTACTTTAATCTTAGTAGTGAACACATACAAGTAGATTATACTAAAAATACAGATGTGCAGATGAATGCTGTTTCTTAATTTTGCAGATAAAGCATGTGGAAAAAAGATGTGAAAATTTCTTACCTAAAGACTTGCAAATGGAGATTGTGGCTTCTTCCAAGAGCTTTAAGTCAGCACTAGGGGAAGGGGGAGAGAAAATCAAAGTGGTTACACCAGCAACTGGGTTCCTGTATCGGAAGTGAAAATTCATTATAAAACAGTCACAAAATATTTCGATGAAGCACTTAATTTTACCAATACATTAGCTGGTTTACGTAGATATCACAGAAGAACAGAAAGGTTGAGGTGAGAAGAGGACCTTGGGAGGTCATCTTGTCCAACCTCCCCACTCAAGCAGGGCCACCTAGGGCCAGCTGCCCAGGACCACATCCTTTTGAGTATCTCTGAGCACAAAGACTCCACCACCTCTCTGGGCAACCCACTCCAGTGCTAGATCATCAGGCAGGACACAGCGTGCATTTGAAGTACAGGGACAATACAACAGGAAAGTAATACTCCAAAGTGAGTTGCTCGTCAAAGCGAAACGATGTGACTATATTATTTGTGTTACTGTCACCTTTGTGGTTTCAGTGCGATCATACTTAGCTTGATGCCACTGAAAATCCACACAGCAGCCTACAGAAGGAACCAGGTGTTTTTACAAGAACTAGGTATTTTTACAAGAACTAGCATATGAAATAACATCTTCTTAAAAAGCATTAATTAATGAGTCCTCAACCTGACATTTAACCTCAAGCTAAGCACCACTTTCCTTTAACTAATGTTACTAAATTAATGCAACAATCACCTCAGATACAACAAATTTTTCATAATTTCATTAATTCCCTTGTTGGTATGCTTTAATGAAAACCATCAGCCAGAAAAAAAAAATAAAGCACGAAGCAGAACCTTCCAACAACTACTGGAAGTAAACACCTGATGCACCAAACACACAAAAACACATTTACATACTTCGGTCACTACAGTCCTACTAGTACAGAGTAAATGATCCTTGAAAACAAACCAGAAGAATACACAGGAAGTATACTTTTCCTTAACAGATGGGGAAAAAAGACAAACAATAATCAGATATTGTGTCCAATGCCACATCAAGCAATATGAAGGTGTCCCAACATTAACACCTAAAGGGCAACCTGTTCTAGGGTTTCGCCAGCCCCGTGGTAAAAAACTTCTTCCTTGTATCTAGTCTGAATCTCCCCTTTTTCAGTTTAAAACCATTACCCCTCATCCTATTGCTGCAGGCCCTGCTGCTCAGGATACCAGACAAGATTATACAGCCTTTATACAGACTCAGTTAACACGCAGGGTGACCTACAGGAAAGGCAGTCCTAAGTTCCCCAAATAAAAGTCAATTAAAAAAAAAAAGCCCACCAGTTCAATGCTTGCAGACATAACATAGACTGTAATACAGGCTGAACGATTTCAGGCCTCATGCAGCTACATCCTTGTAATTAAAGGTATGAAAATCACCATCCTCAGAATAAACAGGAAGGTAGAAATGTGATGAAACCTGAATAGTAACTAAGCCTTTAAAAGTCAGTGATATGGCCTCTTCGCATATAAAAATACTGCAAAACTTAGTATTGCTATAATTAGATTGCCAAAGTTGCTGTTGCTTCCTAAGCAAGATTTCTGATGAGCAACCTAATTTATATAAAAGCATCAGAGACTGAAGGCAGAAAGGAGGTGGTACCACAGGCACACTCTCTCTGCCCCACCAGCTCAACCCCATCTCAGCAACTACCTGCAGCTCTGCCCGTGAACTTCTAAAAGGCAGTGGTGGGGACAAACTCCCTCTTCTTTCTGTTTTTAAATCTAGATGGTAACCCAGT
The DNA here is from genome assembly GCF_000690775.1 of Eurypyga helias. NCBI lineage: Eukaryota > Metazoa > Chordata > Aves > Eurypygiformes > Eurypygidae > Eurypyga > Eurypyga helias. The sequence continues at coordinate 6,555 of NW_010228589.1, forward strand.
TCACAGCACAGCCTTAAGAACTGTTGCATCAACTGCGGTGCTGTGTGGGAAGCCCCTAAGCCAGCTCCACTGCTGAAAACCCATGTGGAGCCATGCTCTTGGAAGTGGTTGAGATTGAGCTGTGCCCAACCTCCTGAGGACTACAAGAGGAGAGGTAGGGATATTAGTAGAAACAGCAGCCAAAAAGAATTATTTCAAAACTTTTTAACAGGAAACACTTCAAGTTAGAGACATCAAAGAAATTAAGTCTTAAGATGCCTGCAAATGTTCCTGTATATCAGACTAATTTACCATGTAGTGAGCTGACAGCAGACACCTCTTCACCTACAGCTGAATGTCCTAAGACAACTTTAGATTATGTAGATTGGCTTTTTTAAATATCAAATATCAACATTAATTCCCCCCAAACTTCTTTGAAACATAAGTCTCAGAAAGAACAACGTTACACTTCGATATATACTTTAAACACATTAAACAGTCTCAAAGGTGGTCTCTCTTTTCAGTGCTAAAACCATTCAGAGTTAATTCAAAACAAATGGTATAAAACTAGAACACCCCGTCAGCAACTACAGACAATGCAGTTTTCTAAATCTACATGAAACAAGGACTTTTTGCCTTTTTTTTTTTGTTTTAAAAAGCACTTATAAATTTGTCCAGCTGCCTGCCTGTCATCAGGATGAACTCCTTCCTGCGAGCTGATAGGCAGGGTGAATACTCTGTTGGACACCAACTGACTACAGAGTTCGTCGGCACCAAACAATGATAATCCAACACAACATGACCCACCTCCCACTCCCCAAAGATGCTGGGGACTTGGGTAATGCAGCCTGAGTGATGACTGTAATCACTCCGGGATTTAAACCAGAAATGTAGACATACAGCTTATAATTATGATTCATTTTTCACTTAATTTCTAAGCAGTTAGGTTTCAAAGTATAGCGTTCTTACAGGATTTTTTTTTCCTTCTCCCCGAGTTATTAAAAATCTCCCAAAGTCCTCAAACAAATTCCAGAGAGTTGCTTAATATCTGCAAGTTGCCAGGATCAAAACCACTGGCAAACCAAGCAAAACCCTCAGACCTTCAGCAAAGCTTTTAACACTTCAGTCATTCTTTTTTCCTACCAAAATTAAGTTCAATGCTGAAAAACTAAGCACAGTCCACTCACCCTCATTCAGACAAGACAGAACTTAATTTTGCTGTCCTGAAGACTACGCAACATCATCTGCAAAATTTCAGAAACACCTAGCAAAAGGAACTACAGCAAAACACCACCCCAGTATACACACACACTCTAAAAAACAAGTGTTCTTATACTCAAAGCTAATACTACTGCTACATGCCCAAGGATGGGTTCATAAAAAAGTATAGCGGGAAGGTATAAAAAATAGCTGCCCATTTCCATGCACCTGGGGCAAAGCTTACCAGTGGCTTTCTTTCCTTAACTTGGGCAGGAAGGAGAAAGGAGATACATGGAAAATGTGGTCTGCATATTTTTTTTTTTTGCTGTGAAGATAGAAGATAACATTATCTTAATGTTTATAGGGAGGAGACACCAGCGCCAAGCTTCAGAAGGCGGCACAAAAGAAATGCTACAACCAGCTATGATATTGAGTTTGCTCTACAATCGCTGTGGATTTGACATCTGGTTAACGAATTTATAGAAGAATGGAAAACTAACACTAAAACCTCTCGTTGATTCACAGAGCAGCCTTGGTAGTATTCAAACTATTTTTTAGCACTAAAGGGAGTTTAGCAAGAGGGAGCACTGATAAAGTGAAACTCCTTTACCACACTCATCACAAACAAGTTCCAATTCTCCCTGAAAACCCTCACCCGAGGAATACGGGCTGCCTTATTGCCAAATCTGTGTGTATACACATGCAAAATATATAGATGTATATTTTAGGGGCTCACTACTCGACACAAAGGAAGTCTAAAATGCATTTAAGTTGATCCCCTCCAACATACCACATTTCATTGCAATGAAGTACCTATGGGAAGTGGGTACAGGAGAAACTACAGTTTTCCCACTCTGTAATTTTATCTACCAGGTGGTGGGAGAATAGGAATTAAACTTTTTCAGAACTGAAAAGAAGCTTCTGAAAGACAGTATCTTCTACAATGTGTAAAAACAGAAGAGAAATTTATTAGGGATGGAGGAATAAAACACTCCCTGGTCTATGAGAACCGTTGGCACAGTCCCAACAAGAAAAACATTATCACTATCTAGCTACAAACAAGCAGCAAGGTAAGTAAACCCTTCCTGCTGCTTGATGGCACCACTGAGCATCACCAGGACAAACCCAGGCACCCCAGTAACACCCAGTAAGCCCTGCCATGGAGGAGACACCACTTTGGAAGATGGTCACGTGCACAGGGCAACAAAGACCAGCCTCAGGGCACGGATCTAGATGTAACCATCAGTAACTTGGGTGAACTTGTACACATCATCATACGTTCCAGCTGGCACTACCTGAACCAAACCATGTAGTTTGGGGGAAGTAGTACACATCCCAAACATATTTACCAGTTCTACAGTTTCCTGAGACATGAGGAAAAGGTATCACCTCGTTTGGGGACTCAAACAGGTTGTGAGCACTGGGGGAAACAGTAAGGATTCAAAGAACAGTACACTTATCCAAAGAGACTTGACTGGAGTATTTAGATCCAAGTGAACATGTGAGGTGCAGGATTGCTTCCCACACACTTCAGGAAAGAATTCAGGCTTCACAGAAGTCTCATCCTGCGATCTGGTGGCCAGCATTTTCAAAGTCCTTTATAAAAGCAAGAAATTATTTCATTTGCTGTTTTATGTGGAGGGTAGGCCCACAGACTCCAGCAAAACTTAAATTAACAACAGTGAAATTTCCTTCCTGACTTCTTTAAAGAAAATGGTTTTATCTTGTTTTATTCTAAAGACACCAGAACATAAGAGGTTTTCCAGTGGCAGTGATAATTGTCTTATAACATCTCAACACAGTAATCAGCAAGAATGCTTTGCACACAAATTGTCACTACAAACCCATTTACACACAGGAAGCATCTGTGTTGACACCAGGCATCACACATCAGTGGTAGGACTACGCAAGGGTAATTCCCTTCTGTAGGAAAGGTGACAGCACAACCACCTCACCTACCTCACACTGTAAAGCCTCTTTACTAGGAAGGGGAGAGAAGAAATCAAAATTAAAATCAAACTCGCAAGCTCAAATACTGCCCCTCTAATACTAAAGGTGACCTCTTTGACAGACACAAAAATTCAACCCCTCAAACCTGTACCATCATGGAGTTCAACAAGGCCA
>NW_010228590.1:0-1214 GCF_000690775.1 Eurypyga helias
CCCTGGGCTTCATCTCCGCCTCTGAAGGGGCGGCGTAAGGAAAAGTCTAACCAACAGTGTTTACTGAAAACAGAACCTTCTTCCTGCTTCAGGCGCTTGGTTTGGGGCATCTTCCCTTCTTCCCCCTCGCCCCTGCCTCCGCAAGCCTGGCAGGAGCTGGCAGAGTGGTACCCAACTTGCTGAATTCCAGCAGATCCATCCTCCAACTCACACGCAGGCTTTGTGTGCTCCTGGCTGGCTGCAATTACAGAAACCCCGCTGGGCAGGGATGGGTTGAGACCTGGTACAGCTCCTAAGGAAGACTGCCAGCATCAGGCTTTCCACCAGTTGGTACGGATCGGGGACACATGACGAGCTGCTAAGCCGAGTCACCCCTGGTGTGACCAACGGCCCTGTGTGGGTCCCTGGGAATGCGCCTGCGGACACAGGGCAAGGCTGGGGGCTGCGGGTGGCTGTGCAGCTCAGTCTTCACTGTCTGCGGGTCGGTGTCCTCTGCCAGCTGCTGCTGGGGGTCCCAGCAAACACCAACAGGCTGTGTTCCTTGAGGCTGTCCACTTGAACTGCTCAGCACTGAGCTGATACACCCCTCGGTGGGGATCTATGGCCTCCCCAGCGAGGTCTTTCCCGGGCATCCGCTGGGACCAGTCTGGAACACGAGGTGCAGAAGTTCTGAAGGGTGAGAACACAGACAGCACAAACTCAGGGCACCCAAACACACCCTCAGAGCCGTGGGATCTTGAGGCAAAACCTGGATCTTTACTCTCTGCTGACCTTGGCATGTGCTCCCAAACAGGGACACACTCGTAATATGCCCTGGGAGGAAATGCAGTTCGACATTTCAAACAGCATTGAACAAGCACAATAAAAAGCCATAACTGGGTAAAACTCCCCCCAAAACCCTTCTGGACACATGATCAAAGCAGCCTGCTTGCACACACTATTCAACAAACAAAATGAACTGCAATTGCAGCCTAAAGAGCAGGAAAATGAAAGGAGGTGGAGAAAACACGAGTGACAAAGCTGTGCATGTGGGCTGAGCTAGTACATACACCCAGCACATGACTTCAACGGTGAAAATGGGCATCTCCTACAAACAGGCTGGTAACAGCGAAGCCCAAGAAGAATGTTCGTAGACTGAAGTTCCATGGAGCGCTCCTGGAGTTAATCAAGGAACTTCCATGCTAAAATACCGAAGCTGGAGAGACATGGATTTG
>NW_010228591.1:0-2016 GCF_000690775.1 Eurypyga helias
TATATATATATATAACACATATATAATCTATAATAGAGTATATACCATGTTGCTTTGATTCTTAAACACTCCCAGCGGAACAATTTGGCTCATTATGCACATTATTTTATATTATTTTGCATGTTATTTTGCAGGAACATTATACTTGTAATTATTTTAGCCACCAGAAAAAGAGTTCCTTGGTGCCAAGCCTGAGCGAGCTCGAGCTGACGGACGCAGGCACAGCGCAGATACAGAATTGCCGAGGGTCAGCGATGAAATGGCAGTAACTGTAGGTAGATAATAGCAGGGATGTCAAAGTATTTGGGAGCTTGTTTCTGCACGGGTAATTTCAGTGGCAATGAAGATTTTTATAAAAAACACGTCATTAACCTGAGAGGTGTAATAATTCTTTGCTAACTGGCCTGACAGATGCGGGCAGCTTGAAAAAATCAGAGCAGGCTACCCAAGGAGCAGAGTCTTGCTATGGCAGCTCGAGTGGGCAGAAAAGGTTTGGGTGGGATGGAGTTACCAAAAAAACCCAAATCCAGCCTTTCCCACTGAGCAGGAGTTACCTGCTTCAGGTGCAGGTGCCGAGCCCGGGGAGTTGTTCAATGGAGAAACCACGTGCCGTGAGGGCTGGCCAACACGTGGATCATTAGCCAGTCCGCAGCTAATGACCAGGCAAACAGCTTCTGCTTCTCTGCTGTTTACTGCTCCGGAAAGCCACATCATGAAATCGCTGTGCTGCTCAGGCACACCGGTCCTCGCCCTCCCTCCTCCTGCCTAGGGAGACATGGTGAAGGATGAACCCTAAAATTGGGCGTGCTCCCCCCAAAATCCCAAGACAACTACGCGGTAGCTTGACCCCAGGTGCCCTGCATCCACCACACCACAGTGATGGTCCTGGGGCACATCTCTGATGGTCACAAAATTATTTCCGTTCACCTGCCTTGCAGGGTTCGAGGCTGACCCACATCTCCACATCCTCTGCACGGGGCAGAAGAGCAGTTGCTATAGCTCAGTGAGCACAGAATCATCGAACTGTGGGTTGGGAGGGACCTTAAAGCCCATCCAGTCCCACCCCCCTGCCATGGGCAGGGACACCTTCCACGAGACCAGGTTGCTCCAAGCCTCATCCAGCCTGGCCTCGAACATTTCCAAGGACAGGGCATCTACCACCTCTTTGCCCGTTTTTCACCACTCTCATTGTAAAAAATGTCTTATTTCTTATCAACCCTTGAAATACCTCCAGCGGGAGAGCCTCACAGCCAGCATTTCCGCTCCGTTTCCCTGCCAATCCCTACGAAATGGAAATTTATTTTCTCTTTTTCCAAGTCGTGAGGTTCGAGATCCCTCTCTTCCGCCGCAGGAACAGCCCCCCCCGGCTACCCACAAGACCAACGCTTACTGACTTCTCCTGACAGACTCCTCATGCAGCCCAAGCCGTAATATTCCTGCCGTCGGCTGGCGCTGCGACGGTTACGTCGCGTCTAATCTTCGCCGTGTCGCCCTGCTAACCTTACCCTGACACTGCAAAGAAAGTCAGGTCCCTTCCCCATCAAAGCAGCGTGGCGTAAATACACGCAGCCGACGGTTCTTGCCTGCCGGAGCTGGATTTTCCTTTTCTTATTTTACTCGAAAGGGATGAGCAAAGACTTAGGCGAGTACAGAAATGATTCACTTTGATAGAAAAGTTTATTATGTCCTAAGGTGGCTTCACAGTTCCCTCTCTGCCTTGTCAGCACTTTCCCCTTCACTGAAATTACTGCAGATCCACGCCAGGACGGAGCAGAGGTCTGTCTTTGTTTTCTCCCACTGTCCTGAAATAGCTAATGCCTGGTAGGGGATGCAGCGCTGCTGGCAGTCACGTGCTGGATTTCTTTCCAGACCCCTACAAGCTGCAAGGTTCGGGGTATTTATGTAGTCACAGATCAAGGCCAGGAGCTGCCAGAGTATCAGGCCGGGTCCTGAGCTCTAATTTTGCCTGACATTCCCCCTCTCCCCACATGGATGCTTAAAAAATGGGACATGAGC
>NW_010228592.1:0-2630 GCF_000690775.1 Eurypyga helias
CATTTCCTGGCGGAAGAGAGACACACACCTTCATGCAATCCCACAACCAGTGTATAAAGATGTTCCCCTCAAGACAGAGCACTTCAGGAAAGGCAGCATCCTTCCACAAGTGTTGTTGGGGCAGATCAACAGGGAGCAAACTGAGGCCTTTGATCCAGTCACAAATAAAATAATCCAAATTCTTAAGAAATCTCCATTTGAGTTAATTCTTCAGAGAATAAATCAGCCTGTAGCTGGCTTCATTTCTCAGGAGAGAGGCTTTCCCGCCCTGAAGTTGCTCAGGTTGTTATAGATCTCTAACAGCGACCGTGAACATTTCTGAAATCACAAGTGGCGCATGGATTTTATACATGCTCCAGAGAGGATGCGCCGTTATCCGGAAGGCATCACCTCTACTTCCTTCCCAGCACTTCTCATCTTCCCTCCCAGCAATTCAAAACTCAGCGTAATCTTAAAGGTTGGACCAGACCTCATATTTCTGGGCCCAGGCTGGACTTTCTTGAGCATGGCTCTGCGCTCACCTCCTCGTGGTTCTTCTTGAGATAAGCCAGCTCCTCCTTCAGTGTTTCGATCTGCATCTCGAGGTCAGCTCTGGACAGGGTCAGCTCATCCAGGACTCTGCGCAGGCCGTTGATGTCGGCCTCCACGCTGAGGCGCAGAGCCTGCTCCGTCTCAAACCTGGGAACACAAGAACAGTCATAAATTTGCACGAGCTCTTGCCCAGACAGGGATGGAGGACCCCGGGTTGTTGGTTGCTTCCTCCATGGCCGCTGGCATCGTGTCAATACTGCGTGAGCCCGATGGTGCATGGACAATCCTCTGGTGGTCAATGCTCATGAATGCAGGGGAAGAATGGACAAAGCAGCGTCCATCTGCATCCCTGACCTCACCTCGCTCCTACCGCTGGGCCTTGTTACTGGATCTGGGCTTTGCTGAGCTACACACACACAGGTTAAGTGCACAGCAGACGCACGGCACAAGTTCTCTGCGCAGGAGAGGTTGTACCACAGAGGAAGAATCAATGGGAATAAACTGGTGAGGTTTTGGATGCAAGCAGAACAATCCCTAAGTGCCTCTAAGGTTTAGATAACCATCTGCTTTGGAAATTACACCTTCATTTTGAAGGCTTTGTTTCCATCCTGCCTTTTTGGAGTTTGGGTGGGATTTTCTCTGCATTTCATTGGAGGTCTCTGCAGACTTTGTTCCATTTTTCCAGGAAATGTGGCTTACTTGGTCCTGAAGTCGTCAGCTGTCAGCCTGGCATTGTCAATCTGCAGGAGGAGGTTAGCATTGTCGACCGTGGCCACCAAGACCTGGAGGGTGGAGGGTAAAGAACAAGCACAGGATGAGTGTCAGGAACTGCTCCTGCCTGAGCAAGGGACGGGAGCATGAGTGAGACTGTTGGGACAGGAATAGTTTTGGGGAAGCACGGGGTTTCCTCAGTCCGAGTGTGTATGCAATCAGGACAAGTGAGACGAGTGGAGGCTGACTGCAGGAAGGGGCTGGTTACTCTGTGACCTCCCTTTCCAAAAACCCATCACTAAGGACTTAAAAAAGGCAGCAGGAAGCCACGTAGGATGTGTGAGAACTGCTGATGGCGTTTGTTCCCATGCTGCAGGGCAGTTGCTGCTTGTGCAAGGGTCAAGGAGGAATCACCTGTTCCCACATCCACAGCACCCTGCAGCTCTTCCGGCAGGACCAGCAGGATGTTTGTGCTTGGCAAACCTTGTACCCACTTGTTCTGAGATGGGTTTATTTCGTGACTGCACCAATGGAGCAAAATGCAGCCAGCGGTGCCTACAGTCTTTGATCTTAGAATATAAAACCAGGAGCAAATAAATGCAGGAGAGGATTCAAGCCAGAGTTAAGGAGGACGTCAGTTATGGGGCTGAGGACCAGGAGAGGATTCAAGCCAGAGTTGAGGACGTCAGTTATGGGGCTGAGGAGAGGGGGGGCGGATGGATTCCCAGCAGCCCTGTTGTACACTGCCTTCCTCCACGTTCCCTGGGGGCAGTTCATACATAAAGTGACAGAGAAGCAGAAGCTGAGCTCTTGAGTATTTCCTCTGAAATGGGGTGGTGGGAATCAAATCAGATCCCAGAGAAATCCCCCCCCAGCGCTGCCTGGCCTGGTGGGTTTGCATCAAGCCTGTCCCTGGGGCACTGACTGCCAAAAGGAGGCAGAAAACTCGTTATTGGTCATTTCCATCTTTTTCTCTTTGGCATATGAGTCACATCAACACCGAAGAGCTGCAATGAGTTTGCAAAGACTTCGACTGAATGTTTACAAATGGGATATCAGTGTTTCACTGTTCCCACACACCTACAGCTTTCCCCGCACGTTCATCTTAAACTCCCCAAAAATAAGTGTTATCAACACAGAGCTCTCGCATTCCTCACTTCTGCATTACATCCTCTTACGTCTGCTCCCTCCAGCACACACTGCCTTTTGTTCCACCGAGAAGGATGTGTTCAGGCGCTGACAGACACCTCGGCATTGCCAGCCTTGCCTCTGCATCCCACACTCCTTACGGCACAGTTAGTGATCACTGATTACAGAGGTAGCAGCCAGTGTTTCTGCTTCCTCCCTGGGCTTCCCGCTGTGTTAATCACAGCATCCTACCTTGTTCC
>NW_010228593.1:0-7461 GCF_000690775.1 Eurypyga helias
GTGATGCAACCACTCACCACCTGCCAGCAGATGCCCAGCCAGTTCGTGGGCAGTGATAGCTGCTCCTCAAGAAACTCTTTCTAGTTAATATACTAAGTATGACATTATGGTACAAAATATCCCTTTGCCCAGTTTGTGTCAGCTATCCTTGCTATGCTCCCTCCAAGCTTTTTGTGCATCTCTTCACTGGAAGAACATGGAAAGCTGAAAATCAACAGCCAAAGCATTAGTGTGTTGTCACATTGTTCTCACATTAATCCAAACCAGCATTGTACTATCTACTAGGTGGAAAATTAACTCTATCCCAGCCAAACCCAGGTCAATCCCCTAGGAGATCTGTGAATAACTCTCTGGTGATTCTATCAGTTTAACAGACCATTTTTACTCTTCTAATGTTAAACTTATCGTGAAGTTATTTCAAAGTACCTGACTCTCTTAAATATTCTCTTATATGGCCCTTTCCTCCTCCTGATTGATTCTCTTTTTTGTTTTACCTGTAGTGATTAATGGGAATAATGGTACTAACAATAAATACACATTTTTAATTATCTGAGTTCTATTATTTTTGGAATATGGGTTTAGAAGAGCCCTGTTCTGCCAAATCTGAATACTTAATGAAAAATACATGCATTAGTAGTAAGAATTACTGCTAGTGATAGTACTCTCTGATAGTACATTTTTTCTACTTCTTAGAAAGAAAAGAAAGGATGAGATCACTTGGGCAGCACAGAAATGTGCAAGGCACTAATTGAGACCAATTAATCTCTGAATGCTCTGCTGGTGGGATGATTTAGCATAGTTATGCTTAGTTGCATTCTTTTCTTCTTTTTCTTTCTTAATCCCCTGATTAAGCCAAAGGGGAAGTAGGAAAGAACTTTTCAAACCAGAAAAGCACAAAACATGAAAAAGAATTCAAATGATTGATAAATCAGTTTCAAGAACATCGTGAGGATTTGTTTGCTAGGAAAAGACTCTAAGCATGTCTCCAAAAGAAGAATTCACTGAGTCTGGAAACTGCTTTCCTTGTTCATGACAGTAGACTACACAGTTAGAGACAGGAGATGCCTTGCTGAATGGCAGAAGCCGAAAAGAGGGATTCTGAATATCATCTCAGGACTTTGCCCCAGGAACATAGAAAGAAATAATAAAGGTTTATTTTTAACAATTTGGTAGAAGTGTAATACATAATATAAAACTATAATAATTTTTGGAGATGATTTCTTTTTCTTATCAACTGTTTGACACAGCCTCTGTATACAAGAAAGCTGAATGAGTTCTGTTAGCACAGGATGGTAAAATAAGCTTCAGAAACCACCACCTAATTTCAGGATTGCCTTACTCTATAACTTATAGTGCAAACAACAGCACTTTTATTCATTCCAGGTTTGTAATCAGTCTTATACGGACTTTTTCCTATTTTGCACCAGATGAAGTTCTTTCCATCCTGCAGACTGAGAAAAGAAATTAATTAAAGAAAACATGTCTGTACTCACTGTTAAGAATACAACTAGCTCTTTCTTCATAACATAAAATACTTCAGATCTGTTGAGTGTTACTTGCCAGACAGGTTATCATAGATTTACACGGAAATACAGTGAACAATATGACTAACAACTGGCAAAAACTCTCCATCCTTTTACCTTCTTGTGCTGAACAGAAGTGTGAGTGCAGGGTCAACATGCATTCCAATCCACCTTGTATTTAGAATGCAGCATGATGAGATCTTCTATTGCCCTTACATTCCAAAGGAAACTCTTTCTGTAGTTTGGAAACCTTACTGCCATCTCCATAGGGTTCAGTTTCCTCCTTCTCTGTTCAAGTGCCTCAAAGTGAAAACTGCATTATCTGAAGACTTGCTCATTCCAGAGTAGGTAAATATAAAGAAATGGCAATAACATCCATGCCACAACAGACTGCAGAGAAATACAAAATTTGACAAATCACAAAGTGCAACTTTTTAAAAAATATTTGTTTTCCTTTAAAATTTTTACTTAAAAAATTTTTGGGTTTTTTTGGCAAGATGGATTTTGACAACAGTGGCATTTTCCTCGATTTTCTGAATGCAACTTGTAACTTTTATGGGGCCAAGCCTACGCATTCCTATCACATCGTGTATGTCTCTGACTTACAATATTACAATTTCTTAAATATTAAGTATGTTTCTCTCATTAAGATCTCAGAGTTTTCCTATCAGTTGTGTCCTATGTAATAATTGTAACACTTGAAAATTATAAATTTGATTTTTTTTTTTTTTGAGTATGAATTAATAACATGAATAGATCACAGAATCACAGAGTGGTTTGAGTTGGAAGGGACCTTAAATCTCATCAAGTTCCAACCCCCAACCATGGGCAGGGACACCCTCCACTAGACCTACTTGCTCAAAGCCTCATCCAGCCTGGCCTTGAACACTTCCAGAGAAAGGACATCCACAGCTTCTCTGGGCAACCTGTTCCTGTGCCTCACCATCTTCTCTGGGAAGAATTTTTTCCTGATATTAAATCTAAACCTATCATCTTTACAACACATTCCCCCTTATCCTGTCACTACAGGCCTTTTTAAGAAGTCCTCCCGAACTTTGTTGTAGGCCCCTTCAGGCACTGGAAGGCTGCAATAAGGTCTCCCTGGAGCCTTCTCTTCTCCAGGCTGCACAAGCCCAACTCTCTCAGCCTGTCCCCATAGCAGAGGTGCTCCAGGCCTCTGATCATCTTCGTGGCCTTCTCTGGACTCACTCCAACTCATCTATATCCTTCTTATGTTGAGTGTTCCACAGCTGGACACAGTACTCCAGGTGGGAATCTCATGAGAACAGAGTAGAAGGGAAGAATCACCTCCCTCAACCTGCTGGCCACACTTTTCCTGATACAGCCCAGGATATGGTTGGCTCTCTGGGCTGCCAGCGCACACTCCTGGCTCCTGCTTAGCTTTTCATCCACCAGTACCCCCAAGTCCTTCTCTTCCATTCTCCGCGCAGCCTGTACTTGTGCTTGGGATTGTCCCGACCTAGGTGCCTGACCTTGCACTTGGCCTTGTTGAACTTCATAAGTTTGGCACAGGCCTACCTCTCCAGCCTGTCCAGGTCCCCCTGGATGGCATCCCTTCCATCTAGCATGGTGACTGCACCACACAGCTTGGTGTCATCGGCATACCTGCTGAGGGTGTACTCGATCCCACCATCCATGTCATTGACAAACATGTCAAATGGTACTGGTCTCAATACCAATCTCTGATGAATGCCGCTCATCACTGTTCTCTGGTCTCCACTCAGGCATGTGATGAATAAAATATTAAACATATATGAAGGTTAAATGCAATCTTACATCTGAGGACTTCAGAGTATGCAGACATTTAGCAAAGTCTCAGTTATACCTTTTGCTTGTGTACAGGTAATTGAAGTAATGTCACAATGACATCACAATGACACAGGAATACTGCTGCATATAAACTGAAAGTCAAATGCACATAGAAAGAACAGGTTATAATAAACAATATATTTGAAGGCCAGATTAGTGTTTTCAATCATTCTTCTTTGCTATAGAATTGCTCACTTATGATAAATAATACAAAGTAATTAGTCTGAAAATGGCCCAAAATAACTACTTGTCATAGTCATATATTTCTAAATTGTAGAATTCATTGATGAAGTATGGTGTATATTTTCCTTTGAGTCTTCTGACTGTTAGATCACTGCTATCAGTCACTCATCAGAATAGTTTTAATCCATAGAATGAGGCACTGAAGGGAGTAAGATAGGGTAGTTCAAGATAAAGATATGGGATCATAAACAAATCTCCTAAGAAATGATTTTTCACCTTTGTATTGAAAAGCTCAAAAAGAAATAAAATGTAAGCACAAACTATATTTCTAATGCTGAAATGGTTTATCATGTACTTCTTACTTGCCTTCAAGGACATTGAAGTTAGATACAGTGATCTCTATTAGTGAAGTTTTGGTTTAGCAGTGTCACAGCTCTCCTGAGCAAAGAATAAACTGGAAGGAGTTGCAGAATACTAAAGCATGAATCTCAGTCTCAGAAACCTATTACTTCTGTTTTTGAAACCTATGTGCCTCAGAGTTTTACTTCTGTCTTCTCTAGACAATTCCAAATTGTTCACAAAAGCTTTAGATCTGTTGCTGGTATAGTAACAAAATGCACAGAAGTCCTTGTAAGAGACTGACCTATTATTCTGCTCTTTTAATAGGCCATTGTGTTAATTTGGAGCTTGAGGCAGTGGTTTCTGCACCACATTTAGTGCTGAAAATCAAGGCAACAGAGTTTGATCAAATAATTGTTTAAGCTTTTTATATATCCAGCATTGGCTACTATCTTGGGACTATGGATAGTTTAAGAGCATTTAGATCTTGCAGCTGTGGGAGTCAATGATCTAGAAAGTTTAGCATGGCATGAGAGTTTAACTCTAAAAGTGCTGATCAGAGGGTTTCGTGTGTGTGTGGCTGTCTGTCTGTCTGGGCAGGTTTCCTCCTCTGGATTTTCAGGGATTCCTAGCTTTGTTTAATTATCTAGATGGTAGACCAGAAGTAAGTCAGTCAGTAGGTAAATAAATAGAGTAATAAAGAAATATATGACGTAACATAACATAACACAACACAATGCAATGCAACGCAACACAAAGCAATGCAACACAATGTAATGTAACACAGCGCAACATAAAGTAAGATAATATGATACCATATAAAATAACATAATATGACATTATATAATGTAACATGATATAATATGATATAGTATTATATGACATAGTATTACATAATGTGGTATCATAAAGTATTACATTATGCTATACTATAGGATGCAATGTTATACATATTCTATACATAATAATGTATTATATGACATTGTATTATATGATACTATGCAATCATATATAATGCTCATAGTCATACATATTATATATGTAGTATGGTGTAGCATAGCGTTGTATGACCTAGTACTATATAATATTATATCAAATCATATAGTATTGCATGTATAATATGTATAGTAGCAAATATTATGATGTAATGTAATGTGACACTATATGATACCATATTATATAATGCCATATTATATAACATTATATTATGACATATCATATTATGTTATGTTATGTTATGTGATATAATAATGTTATTCTTTCTAAGTGACAAAAATAGAAATTACATCAGGTTTCTTTAATCCCACTTAGAATCTGGAGTCCAGGATACATGTTAAGACTGACTAATCATCCTATCTGTTAGGATGTAAAAGTGCCTTTTGAAGTGACACATCAGCTAATTGTAAGACAGCAGGCTTAACTTGCCCAGTGACAGACTCAGGAGCATCTTTCTATCAGGTATCATGAAGCTAGAGTTTAGTAAACTATATGATAATAATGAAAATGTTTGTTTGAAAACTGATCCCAAAGTAATCTTAAAAGGGATCTTGAGGAAGCTTAGAATATCTGAGGTTGGCTTTCTTTCTCTGTAGTGAAAATTGGCAGTGACCTTTGGAGAGCCTCACTAAAGCTAGTAGAAGCCTCTGGTTGGAATTAAGGTTTAATAAACTGGAAGATGAAATGACAGCATCAGTCCTATGGTAAAGCTGAATACAGAAGGAAATTTGTCATCAGAAAAAGATGAATGATGTCCCATATGGTGTTACTGAGGCTCATTGAAACCAAGGGCTATGGCTTACCTTTAGTGATTAGAAGTTTTTTACATTAAAAATAAAGTTCTAGGAAGTAGGCCCCAAAATTTAGAACACTGGTTCTTCAGTTTTTTCCTGTCCACAGTGGGAATGCCATTTCATTGTCATTTTGTCTAGGAGTTTGTTAAGCATTTTGACTCAGATAAAATGAAGCTATGAAAGTATGGTGAGACTGTGCTGGTTGACTACCCCAAGCTGCATTTAGGACCTTGATTATTGAATTTTTCAATGATAAAATGTGGAACAGTGTTCTCTAGGATGTTACTGAGTTCACTGTAAACAAAGAATTAAGACTAGGGCTTTATAAACTAAGATCTATAAAAAGACAAGAACAATGAATTTCAGACAATGCCAAAAATGAGTTCAGAATGGTAGGGGATTAGTATTAGAGTGAAATTTAGCAATACCACTAAACTCAGTATAAGGTTGAATAAACTAGAAGCTGTGGCTGTGTAATAAGGTCATAAATAAAGAGTTAAAAAAAAACCCCAAAACCAAACCAAAACCAAACCAAACCAAAACCAAAAAAAACCCAGACATTTGGCATCAGGGATCTCAATAATAATGTGATAACTTTCCTTGGACTGAAAGTTAATGATCAGTGATGAAGCAAAACCAGAAGAATGTGTGGGAAAACCATTTTTAGATTTCTTCCTGGGAAGAAGGAAGTATTTAAATATGTCTAGAGCCTTGTGGAAATTCAGAGTTTGGGTTCAGTTAGGGTTTAAGTTGATTAAATTAGAAAATGAAGGCATGAGAATAAGAAGGTCTTTGAAAAGATTAGCCTAAAGAAAATAGGATTTTAGTCACTAGGGTTCTCAGTGACAAAAAAAGGAAATGGTATAAGGTACTTCTGAGACTACTAGAAGACCAGATTTAGTGAGAGACTGCAAGTCTGTGACTAAGAGGAAAGTTCAGACAATCAATACCATAAGAAAGAGTGGAATTCCTGAAGCAACAAAACCATGCCCACAGAAGGCTGACCCTATAAAAAAATTAGGACAAAATTTGGAGTGACATTGTCAGTATATGCCAGAAGAAGTGTGGAAAGTTGTCATGAGTTTTCTCAGGAATAAAATAAGAAATGGCAATAAAATAAGAAAGGAACACTGTGCTGAACCAAGGGTAAAGCAAGAACCAAGAATAAAGGCTACGCAAAAATGTGGATTATTGCACACAAAACAATTGAGGTAAGGGAGAGCTTGTAACTAAACATGACATGATGTGAATGAGAATTTAGAGACAATTGTGAGTATGCTGAAGGAAAACTTTAAAATAAGTTCTTTCTTTTTTTCAGTGGGAAACTGTTTAATGGTTCAAAGTAGATCACCAATATGGTGGAGAGAAAATTATTCTTAAGACAATGGACAAAACATTTTTATGGGAAGCAATTATTTATGGTGTACTTCTTAACTCAGATTCTAGATGAGACTGTTGGGGTGATGCTGTCCTGGATATGTGACTCATGAATGAGGGAACTGGTAGATGAAATCAGACTGGTTGTAGATCTGACAGTAGTGAACATGAGACAATGGTTTTTAAGATTTTTACAAGAGTGAGGAAGGCAAGTAGAAGAGTAGAGACCCTTGGACTTCAGGAGAACAAATCTTATCTCTTCAGGAAACTGGGGTACAGCTCTGAAGGACAAAGGATCCCAGTTATTTAGGGCAGCATCCTCCAAGTTCAGGATAAGCCTATCCCAACATTCAGGACAATACCTGGACATATGAGGAGACTGGTGTGGTGTGTGAGGTTCAGTCAGGAAAGAGTTAACT
>NW_010228594.1:0-6951 GCF_000690775.1 Eurypyga helias
GCCCACCTCTCCAGCCTGTCAAGAAGCCACCCATAGCAGAAACTGGCAGCCACAGGCATTTTTCAAACACTGCAGGCAGTGGGCTCGTACACCAGCTTCCTCACAACCCTGCTCCTTGGGCATCCAAATAAAAGATTTTTTTTTTTGAGCTGCAGACTACTTTCAGCCAGAACCTAGTGGAAGAGTTAATTAAAATCCCCCAATAAAATGTCCTCCAATTGACATTTACTTATGAGAATTGTAGTATGCGCATAAATGGTTTTTGATTGACTGAGTGGATATTGGGAAAAAATATAATTATGAAACACAAAAATAACTTCATACTTCTTCTCCAGCATTTTTTGATTAGTTCCTTTAGGCACCTGAAAGCGTCAGCTTCAACTAGGAGAAATCATATGCAGCAAATATGGAAGACGTATTGAGATTGACTATGGGCTGAATAGGTTTATTTTAAGTTCAGAAGTCACAAGCCATATTAAACAGTGGACTTCCTGAGCTTTTTAGGTACAGTCTTAGATGTTAAGACTACTTAGTAGAATCTCCGTCGGTCTGAGTGGGCCAGAATTTTCTCTCCTGTAACAGTCACAGGATAGCATGTACAGTATATTAGAATCCTATAAAAATGCAATAGAAAGAAAACAATAATCCTTAACTTCTCAGGCAAATGCTGTCAACAGGGTTTCTCTCTTCTTCTAGAAGAGGCCATTTGAGGAGTGTGAGTTTTACAGTGCAAAATAGAAACTAGAGAAACTATCAGTAAGCACTGCTCATAAATAGTTGTTTGGATGATCTATGGAACAATTTTTCTATTTTGGTTATGGGCCAATTTAGAAGAACAGGAAGGAATCCTAAGGGAACCTGAAGTACTCACAGAAAGTGCAACATAAACTGTCAGTAAGAAATTATGTACCTAAGTATAGTGGCATACCTTGAGACGATACAACTTCATGTATAGTATAAGTTGACATTTATAGGAGGCCAGCTTTCTGGAAATATTTCTCCAAGGTGTGAAGTCAGGGATTTCCCCCCCCCCCCTGTTTTAAGGCATCATTGGTCTTGTGTGCCTGTTCAGCTGATATCATGATGCAATGTGAGAAAGAATAAGACAGATGTTCAGCTTTGGTTTTAAAACTTTTCTGACAGTGTACCATTTAGATAATGCTGCTGTGACCATGTTGTTGGCACTCTTGTAAGTTACTGGTAGAGAATGCTTTTTGGGTTAGCACTTAGATACCGACTGTTGTTTGCACAACAGTCGTTCTGGTCTTAGCTGATTATTTGGAAAATACTCTTGTAATTAAAGGCAAAAATGAGAGTTTTCAGGATTATGTATTTCAGAAGGGTGAATGAGACAAAAATCCTTCCCTCTCATAACCTAATCCTGTTTTCCTTCTATACATTTTTCTTCCTATGCTCCTGTTTTAATGCTTTAATACTGTGTAAAGCAGTATTGTGAGCAGCAGTGTGTGTAAATTCAGTGGAGATCCAGTACAAAGCAGGCCTTGTATCATCTCAGTCTGTCACCTCGTTACACCTTTTGTTACCTACACTTTTGTGAATAGCATTTCTGATTTAAAAATATTCCTTCCCTTTTCTTTATGTTCAAGAAAACACTCTTAAAATAAAATAATGTGATCCATTAATTGCAGCTTCTGCAGTCTTTTTGGACTGATTTCTCCATTGATACCACCAAGGGTGTTCCGAAAAAATGTTTAGGAAATAAAACAAGGCAAAATGATTACCAGAGTAGTTGTTTTTCATTGTTAGGAATATCAGCCTGAGTGGGAGTACTAAGCCCTCTTCTTAGGAGGGGTAAGAAGGTAGCTGATTTTCAGTCAGAATACTGCATCTTGTCTTCTGTTGATGTTTGCCTTCTGTACGGATTTCCAGATGACTTGGTACGGTCGTATTCTTGGTAGCTCTCACTCTAGTAAGGAATGGGGGTTTGGCCAATAGGAGAGGTTAATGATTCTACTGTAAATACTCCTTTTCTGATTGCTGTCTGTCATTGATACTGTTACTTTCTTATTATGCAGAGTTTGGTGAAAACCTGTTGCCATGTAAGCTAAGCCATAATGCAAAAGAGAGCAGTCATGGCAGATGAACCTTCTGGCTGAGCGCAGTACAGGTCTGTCGTTAAGAATGGGCAGAGAAACAAGATGAGTGAAAACCTTGCTTTCCTGAGGCTGTTTCTCTGCCTGCTGTGCCTTCTCCTGTGAGGCCTTCTGACCGTAAAGGTTTGGAGTTATTGTCTAAAAATTACTTCGGCATTGACTGTGCTTAGAATTTGACTTCAACCTAGGAAAATAGCACTGCTGTATTTCTCTGCAACGTGGCCCTAACTGGTCTGCAGAGAAGCTCAGACTTCTAAAAATGACTTGCTCTATTGTTTCCTGAAATTATCTAAATCACGGAATCATAGAATGGTTTGGGTTGGAAGGGACCTTAAAGACCATCTAGTTCCAACCCCCCTGCCATGGGCAGGGACACCTTCCACTAGACCAGGTTGCTTAAAGCCTCATCCAGCCTGGCCTTGAACACTTCCAGGGATGGGGCATCCACAGCTTCCCTGGGCAACCTGTTCCAATGCCTTACCAAAAGCTCCTGGTAGACTTAGTTTTTATTTATTTGTTGCTCTGCCCCAAACAGAAAGGTGAATCATGGTCACAATCTATCCTCAAGGGATCTTGACCTAAACTTGTGGACATGCACAACAGACAGGGATGGACAGATGAGGAAGGGCAAGGAACACCCCTTCCTCCACAGATGGGCCCCTGTTTTTGCAGCAGTAGCACGATGTGGAGGCTTCGGTGTGACTATGTGACATGAGAGTGAGAAGTAAGGAAGGAACAGCTGGTTTACATGAGACCAATCTATGACAGACAAGTATAAATTCCCATTGGAGGCCAAAAGGTTTCCTATGAGCACAGCAGGAGCAGCAGGAGACAGTCACAGGATGTGAGGGCGGGTTTCCTGTGGTGTTACCGTTATTCCAGTCCCTTAGGGCTTGTGGAAGTGGGAATAGCATTAGTTACCTGATCATTTACCAATAATTAATCATTATCCCTGGAGAATGGAAAAAAAACCTTGCATGCTTTACTGGAGAGAAAGATCATAGACAAGGGTGACTCACATGTTTGTCAGTTGCAAGTATGTATCAAAAAGAGTATTTCTATAAAGCTGGAAGGTGTAAGACCGACAGTGAGCTGTGCTTTTCAGACAAAGCAAATCGGAGCCCTCTGTCTTTCTCCCGGAAGAGATTAAACCTCTCATTGCTTTTGCAAAAGCTGGCTGTCTCAAAAAACAAATGGTCATGCTTTAAACAATGTCAGGAAGATTATAATTTCAGCCCCGAGGTTTTAGGGCAGAACAAACAGTGTTTCCTTTGATTAAGGGATGTAATTCTGTTTATATCAAAGTATATTAACTAGAATAATAATTTGAGCTGCAAGGAAAACATTTCCATAGCATGCTTAAATCCTGTTTAAATGAATTTGACTTCAGCCATGCTTAAAATGAAATATAAATGTTGCCTTTAAATGAGGCTGATCATTGCATATTTGCATTTTTGTCTATACTGTCCTGTGCCAGTTTGCTTTTTCATTCCTTCTGTTTCACAAGCATAATTACTATTTGCTTAAATGAGTATTTACTAAACTAAGTAGAGATACTTACTCTGGGACACCTTGTAATACAGTATGACAGCTGCCTTTTTCATGGTAGGGGTGAATCTTGAAAAGAAAGATAAAAAGCTGTGATTGTTACAACCAATATTTTTTTATGGGCACTGAATAATTAACGTTTTTATTCCCTGTTGACTCTTGAGTAGAACTGCATCCTGCAGCATCCGTGTGCTCACTGTGAATTTGTAATGGGCATCTTTGCTCTTAGGATCGTAGTTTTCCAGAAGTGCTTTGCATCATTTAAACTAATTAGTGTCCTTTTTAGATTAATTGGGTGGTTAATTCTTTGCTAGGTGGGTAGAATGTCAGAAAGCAGGATTATGTACGGAAAAGCTGTAGTTTTTAGTGTGGTAGTTGTGGTGATTAGGGAATTGCTGCAGACCAACAAGAAAGAAGGCTTGGCAGGTCTTGTACAAGACAAATAACTACTGTATATTCATTTAACAAATAGACAAAATAATTTGTGGTAAGTAGTTTCCCTGCTTTTCAGAATAAAAGATTGGACAGAGCAGACATATTCTTCTCTGTTCCTTTTTACGAGACGTGCCGTCTTGCAGTCTGGAAATATGAATTATGTACCACGCTATGATCTGATTGTGTTTTGCTGGATATACTCAGCTGACACATTCTTGACAACTCTCCCCTGACTTTTTCTTCTACCTTGGTTGTAGCAAAGAAAATAACTGGAGACTGAGAAACTTTATTAAGAGGGGAGTAAGTGTGGATGAAGTCAGAGAGGAGGGGGAGGAGCTGGATGTCAGTGAAAGAGCTCTTCATGCAACGAATCCAGAAGAAATGTTTGTATTAATAATTAAGCTTCTCAGGAATTATGACATCAAAGTTATTGTGCATCTCTGCACATCTCTAGTGGCTTGCTTTCTTTTCAGATAATTGTAGATGCAATTAAGCAATTGCAAGATTGAAAGTAAAATGGAGGGATAAAAGAAAGCCTTGACAGAGGTTTAGTTACAGTTCTTGATAAATGAATTAAGAACATGCTTTTACCTGACTTTTGTTTCTTGTTTCTAGAAATATGTACATTGCACAATTACTTGCAGTGATGAAAAATTCTGTTCCCCCATATTTATTGGGTGCTTACTGCTTTTTATATTATGGTTATTCCTGCATTATACAGCTTATGTCCCATAAAGCAGCAAAACCTATTTAATTACTGTGATGTCCAGTTAATACTATTTGAAGCTTCTATTTTTTCAAGCTGCTAGGCTGAAATTGATTTAAGTATGTTGTTTATTGTGAATGTGTGGTGAATCCAAAGCAGTCTCATGACTTACATGATTACTGGATGGGGATGCAACCTTTGTAACATTACTGCTGTAAGTAAGAAAAAAAAAAAAAAAAGAACAAACAGATCTTGGGTCCAAGTGGTGCATTTTGTAGCAGGGAAATTAATTCCTTTGCAGCAGGAAACCTTAATAAATAGGTTTGTTTGCTTTTTTCTCTATGACTAAAGCCACAGGGAGAGGAAAAGAATATACTTTCTCTGATTTTCTCTTTTGCATTCTGAAACCTCTTCTCCAACAGGCTGAAAACTAAGTGGTGTTTCAGGGGAAAGTTAGCTTTTTAACTTTTTTAAAAAAATGAAAGTAGAATTTGAATTGTGCAGTGATGAGCATCTGAACCATGCCAAAGCTTTTATGACACAGTCACTCTTGCTTTTCAGAATGGGCTTGCACATGGCTTTGTGTTCTGTTGCAGAAGTTTAATTGCAAGTGAATAGCAATGGTGGATAAATTAATGCATTTAACCGTGCTGTAGTTGAACAGTTTTAATTAAATCAGTTAATTAGCTTATGTAATAAATCTCCTTGGTAACGCGCCATTTTTCTAAAACATAATTTCTTTTTTCTTATTACATGAAGTACAAAAACATCTCTACCTGAAATGACAGCGGAAAGATGCTGTTTTTCATCTGTATTAGACTTCTTTTGTAGTCCATATTCTCTTAGTGCATGATCTTAAAATTTGCCTTCAGGATTTCAGTGTCTGGTTACTGTATGCTACAGGTAGATCTTCAACTGAGTTTTTTTAGACATGCTGGTAGTTTGATTTCATTCACAGTCAAGTGGAAAAATATTGTAGAGGAATATGGAGATGTTGCCTGATTCTGTCCCATTAGCAGCAGTTATGGGGAAGCATTCTCAAGCTTGTTGTTCGGTCTTACGGTTATATTCATCTGTGTTCACTGTTGAATTTTTCGGTTGGCAATTTATAACATTATATTAAATAGGATTTCATTAAGGAAAAAAGTCTGCTCAGTAAGTGGCCTAATAATGTTGAAAAGCCTGTTATGAAGCCTCGGGAACCGATTAAGTATATGTATACAGTCTACTGACAAAGCATGTTCTTTATATCCAATACAACTTTATTATTATGGCGAAATTTGCCATTGCTGTATTTACACTGCCCTGGTTCCTTCCAAACGACAGTTTAGTATTCCTAACATCTCCAGAAAAATATTTTTTAAATCTTCTTATATGTTTGCCTACGAGACCTAATCAGTGTCCTAAACTTGCGAAGCAACATCCATTTTTGGAGGTGTCTGCACACAGACAGGTGCTAGGCCCTGGTGTTAGTGTGGGCATTGGGTGTGCATGACTGGAGGAGAGCTTACCTCAGGGTCATGGAACAGCGGCTGCCATGATGGATGGTGTCTCTCCTGGATCTTTCCTAGGAAAAGAGGCTGCCATCCTGTGCAAGGAGCCCTTATTGTCTTACAATTCCATTTTTTTTTTTCTTTTTGCGAGAAAGTTTTAAGGCTCATGTTGATGATCTTAACTGCTGCTGCTAAGCCCAATGTTCCTGCAGTTAGGCCTTAGCGTGTCAGGTCATTTGAAGGGTTTGGTAAAGGAAACGAAGGAAAAGTCTGAGACTTGAATAACAAGAATCCGTGATGGATATCAGGTTCTTGCAGGCTCAGTCTAAGGGGTCATTGATTTTTTTTCTGGTTTTGTGTAGCATTCTGGTAATCACTGTTAGCAGTAAGATCCCAAGTAAACTGAATTTATTTTTCTCTTTAAAAGGGTAAAACTATGCAAATTGAATTGCTGATGTTCGTTAAAATTACATACTGGTATATTATTACATAATATATTTAAATAATACATTAACATATGTTTGATGTGCTATTAATAGTGTCATATTAGTATGAATGCACAATTACCGTATTAAAAGCATATAGTATGTGTGAAAATTGTTATTGCGATAATACATACTAACACCAGGATGCTGTGACATAGAGCAGTGCTGGA
>NW_010228594.1:6977-12984 GCF_000690775.1 Eurypyga helias
TTGGTCTCTGCTCCCCGTTTTGCCCCCACATTAGGTGAAGGTATTACTGAGGTATTGCGTGGCTGATTAGACTAATTTTTTTAATCTTGTCTTTCATTATGCATATACTTTTAAAATTCTAATTTAAAACAGTTTAAAAAAAATTTAAATTATGTTCTCCAAGGGTTGGAAAAGGTCTGTGAAAGGCGTGCAGCTTTTAATTAAATGGACCTACCCGTTTTGCCCCCACATTAGGTGAAGGTATTACTGAGGTATTGCGTGGCTGATTAGACTAATTTTTTTAATCTTGTCTTTCATTATGCATATACTTTTAAAATTCTAATTTAAAACAGTTTAAAAAAAATTTAAATTATGTTCTCCAAGGGTTGGAAAAGGTCTGTGAAAGGCGTGCAGCTTTTAATTAAATGGACCTAACGAATTCTCAGCTTTAAAGTAGAGATGTGTCGAAGCAAGCTTCTCACTGGTTCTCAGCATTCATACCACAGAGATACAAACGCTAAGGTTTTGCAGTGTATTTTAAGTGGAACTAACACTTGACTCATCCTACTACCAAATTTACACATAAAAATGAATTAATAATAACTTCATTGGCATCTGGGTCTAAACTATCAGTTGGGTATGTAGTGTCTTACATAAATTCCAAATTTCAAGGGTTTTTGGGATTTGTGAAGTCTGATCAATAAAAGGTAGTGCTTAAAGACCAGATCTCTGAGCTTCAGGTCAACCTTGAGGAAAATCCGTGGGAGAGTTATGGCCTGTATTACTCGTGTTGATTTGTTGGTGTCCGTGTTTAAAGTATTCTTCACATTTCACCGAATGTATTCCAACGTGTGATCTTTGCCTAAAAAGCATCACCATTACTTGAATAACCAAAGAACAAGTTAATTGTGCTAGACTAAACATTTTTATGCCACTGAAATTCTGCCCTGGTAATTACAGAAGGAAATGACCTAACCCTGTCAGATACGAGATCAGTCTTCCACGGCTATAGTTTTTTGAAAGGGACATATAATTTTAGGTAAAGAGTACTGACATCTTGTGGCTGCTTGAAATAGTGCAAAGAGCTCTGGTCATACCGGCCTTTGTGTTTAGAAGAGTGTAACATGTCGCAATTATAACAAAGGCTAATCACTGCATTTCCCAATGGATGTAAACACAAAACTCTGGAATATGCAGATCTCGTGAAAAGAGTTTAAAAAAAAAATCAGGTTGCCTTATAATTTTACTGTTGTTTATGAAGATGCAATTATTATTCTTGCTAGAATTGTTGCTTATTTTAAGATAGTCTTGGATCAGTTAGACTCAAATATTGTTAATGCTCAGAAATACTAGGCAGAAAAATAAAATAGGACTCCCACCCAATATTTTTCATTAAAATGAATTTCACTTACATGACATGGAAGTCTTACAAACTGGCATTTTAAGGAAGGTATTGGTTTGAATTTTCTCTCCAGCTTTTTTTCTTTGTTTAAAGAGTTAACTGTAGGTTTCGTAATGAAAATATGCAGGAAAACATGAATAGTCTTTCTTCAGTCCACCACAGATGCAGTGATTACATGAGGACCATTGCAGGCACAACTTCTGTGTCTTCCAGCTGTGCCCCAGAACCCTTCCAGATGCAAAATGTCTGCCTTTCTCCGCTGCACAAGTTCCCAAATCCGATTGCTGGCCAGTTCCTGACACGTTGGTGCAGTAGAGGGTCCGCATGGAGTGCAGAGGCTGCTCCTTCTAGCAGCAGCGCCGACTCGCTCCAGCCTCAGCATTCATCAAGGGGCAGCCTCATGCTGCTGCGCCGCTGGTCTCCCTGGTAGGACTGCCAGACACATAGGGAAGAGGCATTTGGCTGCTTCTCTCCTGTCATTCCCCTGGGATGACTCTTTCGCACATCTCAGCTCAAGTCAGTGCACCGGAAGTTGGGGTCAGATTGTGGGAACAGCAGTGCAGCGTGCTAACAGGGATGTGGCAAATCTGAGTGTGAAACCTTGTGGCAGGGGAAAGTGATTTTATCTTACACCAGGACTGATTTGGGTCATTGGTTTTCACATTCTCACAGCTGCGTGCTCACATGCACAAGCACGGACGTGTTGTTTACGCCGTGCGTGATGGGGAGAGGAAGGACACCAGCCGACAGGTCCTTCTCACATCTCCTGCTAGTTGCATGACCGTCTGTGCTGGTTTTGGATGTGCCATTTTGTACCTCCTGGTAGTTGGCAGTGATTTATCTGTCTTGTCACACCTCTGTGTGTGCCATCAGGTTTTTGGGTGCCATCCTTTGTCTCCCCACAGGGATGTCTTGAGAAGAGGACGCGGATGTGCTCCTGGATGGCTGCTGATCCCTGAGCCCCCAGCACGTGCCACTCCCAGAGTCCTCCTTCCGCCAGTTGTTCTGCCTGTTACTTCCACACCCACAACCCATCCATTTCTCCTTCAGTTCCCTTTGGGGTTGTCTTTCTGGTCATGGCTAAATGTTCTTCAGTTGTACGGGAGGAGGGGCTTAGACCTGTGCTGCCCACAGGCAGGTGATTGCTGCAGGAAGCACGTGAACTTCGTGGACTAACTTTAGAGTCGATTTGTCATCGTCAGTGCTGTAGAAAGTGTGTCTTCATGGAAGAGGGAGGCCTGGACACAATAAAGGCAATAAAGAGTTACACTGCTGGTGTCAGTGGAGCCTTTTCAAAGGCATAAGATAATTAGATTTTACAGTAATAATCTTTACTATGTAATCTAATTTTTCTGATTGCATTAATACAAAATCCTATCACTAACAAGACCATAATTCTGTTAACTAAAACTACACTGCAATAGCCAGTATTTCAGGTATGACTTTGAACGTGGGTTGCAAACAACAGAATGTGATGCAAGGACGCATTTGATGTTAACAGGGGGAATTGCCTGTGTAGTGACGTTGTGGAAAATAAAAAGTTCTTTCCTCAGCTGCTGCTTTTAACTTCATTATCAGTAGAAATCATGTTTAGTTCCGTTTAAGGTAGTTTCCCCTTCATGTATTAACAGGACATGATTAACTGTATATATGTGTCTTTAACAGGAACAAGTGATCCGTACGTGAAGTTCAAAATTGGAGGAAAAGAAGTATTTAGAAGTAAAACAATACACAAGAACCTCAATCCTGTCTGGGAAGAAAAATCTTGTATTCTTATAGATAACCCAAGAGAACCATTGTATATAAAGGTGAGACACTTGCTGACATAAGTCTGTCGAATTACAACAGGAGAGTTATTGAGAGAATTTAAATTTTGTAATTTTTTTATACTGAAAAAGGTACTGTGGAATATTGCATTACTAAAGACTATTTTGACATGAAAATTATTTAAATTAGATCTGTATAATGATGATGTCAAAATTTCCGAAGAAAAAGGGTGAATACGGGCATTTTTGTTTATTTCAGGCCGTAATTGTTTTGTATTTCTTATGAAGTGATCATAAAAGAAGGACAGAGAAAGTAAGCTGTGTTTTCATGATGATGGCATCCCTTTTATTTATGTGAATATTGTTGCATAATTATGATGTGGAACGTAATCTGTCCATTAACAGCAATTCTTTGCTAAGGCTAATTTGAGAATTTATCAAGATGTATGCCCAATTCTCCTAAGCTTTGGTTTTTTCCTATTTGTATCTCGATACGGTGGGTTTCCTTACATGTTTTGTAATGCTTTATGTTCTTTTTTTTGTTTGTTTTTGCACTGTAACTCTACTTAGCATATCACAGGTGAGGATGGTTTTCTCCTAGCAGAGGCATCAATTACTTCAAAATAACAGCATGAGTTTAAATCAAAGAGAAGCCATCAGTGCCCAGAATAATTAGGAGGTGTGCCACTAGTACTTCTTAGCTATCCACATTGGAATGGAAACTACAAAAGCTGTGATCATTGATTTATAGGCACAGAATGGAAAGGCACTTTTCTGGCCCAAATAGTTTATGGCCATCCTGAATTGTTTAAACCAAACTAGATAAAAATTAAGTTCTAAAATTATTATTGGAAAGGCTGTAGTCTTAGTGTTCTAAATAGAACAGACATAGGTCATGCATACTTTGAGGAAGATTGGAAACTTAAGTCTTACCTAAGTAATCCTTTTAATTGCTCTGAAATGCTAAAATGCTTCAGATCAGTATCTCAAATTAATTTTAAATACATGACAAAAATTTTAACTGAAATATGAAATTATAGATTTTTTTTTTTTTAGTAGATATATGCTACTTACAGCTCCTTTCAGTACTGATCTGTACTCTGTTTCTTGTATCGTGCTCAGATAAAGTATGTTGGTATTATGAAATCATTAAGTTAATTATAATTCTCCATTGGCATTTTCCTGCCTTTATTAAGCTTAGTGACTTGTAAGTAATGAACATGTGCTCAGCACTGTGGAAGAGAAAAGCAGATTCAAAGAAGGACATTTAGAACACAGCTACCTGTTCTGATTTATTTATGCCAAATACCAACCCTGCTGTGGGGTCACAAGGGAATAAGTGTGTGTATTTTTATCATTTTTTTCTAGGAAGAGTGTGTCAAGCAGTGTAATGCGTAATGTCTACCCGTGCTTGTACTATGAAGACACTGTGTGAAATATTTTGGGTTTTATAACTGGCATCGTGGAGGCGTGGTGGGATGGCTCCTACGACTGGAGTGTCAGAGCGGAGGGGTACAGGCTCTTCAAGAAGGACAGACAGGAGAGACGTGGGGAGGGGGTTGCTCTCTATGTCAGAGACCAGCTGGAGTGCCTGGAACTCCACCTGGGGATGGATGAGGAGCTGACCGAGAGCTTGTGGGTCAGGATTTAAGGGAGGGCAGGGAGAGGGGATACTGTAGTAGGAGTTTGCTACAGGCCACCTGGCCCAGACAGTTAAGCATTCTTCTTTAAGGGAACAAACAAGCAGTTAGTTCAAGTCAGCATTAGGGCAGGATAGTTTTTTGAGCTGCTTTTAAATTTACAGTCACCTTAAGTTTGGTGGAGGAAGGGAAGACCCTAACGTTTGTTTAAAAGGTCTAAACGCTTCTGAAGTGTTAAATTAAGGATCTTAGGCTCAGTGTCTAATGAAAAGTTGAAGTGATTTAAGTGAGTCAATTTAATCTTGCTAAATCACTACCAGCTCCTAATGTGCTTCCAATGGCCTTTAATCAACTGAATTTAGTTCATTAAACAAACAAGTTAAATCAATATGATTACAAACCCAACTGTAAATCACTTTGGGTTATCTACTGATGCTAACAACAGTATCTTCTCCAATGAATTGAGTCAGCCAAACACATACATGTACTCTGACTCTTGCAGCTGGAAATTAATGTCAGTTTATACTGCAGTCATGAGTCATTTCAACCACAAAATAAAGAGCAGATAGTTCAGCCAAAACCTTGCTTTAGGGTTGCAGGTTTCAGAGCTGCTCCTTTTCACTTATCCACAGGTCTGTGCAACACGTGAGTAAAGTCTTCCTATCATACCTTGAGAAGCATCTCAAGGATAAGGGCAGTCTGGGGCACACTTTGCCCTAATTGCTGCAAGGTAACATAGCTGGCTCATGTCAAGCTTGCTGTCAACCCGGACCCTTCTTGTGCAAATTCCAGTAATCAGCAACCATTCATGCACAAGCCTGTATTGCTGTCAAACTGTTAGGGATAAGCATTCTTGAACACAGAAAATGTGGGCTGTCTGCAGAGGGAAATGAACGAGATGGTTTCCCAGGGTATGGAGAAGGTTGAGATGCTCAATGATATTTTTGCCTCAGTCTTCAATGGCAACAGCACACACCATATCCCCTGAGTTGCAAAAGGTAAGGGCAGGGACTGAGAGAATGGAAAGCCACCCATGGTTAGAGCGGATTAGGTCTGAGAGCGCCCAAAGGACCTGAAGGTGCACAAGTGCATGGGACCTGATGAAACACATCTGAGGGTCCTAAGGGAACTGGCGGATGAGGTTGCAAAACATCTATCCATCATATTTGAGAAGCATGGTGATCTGGTGAAGTCCCCATGGATTGGAAAAGGGGAAACAT
>NW_010228595.1:0-4359 GCF_000690775.1 Eurypyga helias
GCCCAGCACCCACCCTTTAGTCGTGCACCCCCCCCTCCGTGGCATCGCTGTGTATCCTTAGGCGGGCAGGTTTAAAACAAGGGGGTCACATTTGGGGACATCAGAGCCTTTTCGCTCCTCCTGCCCAGGGCTTTCCAGCTCCCGCGAAGCCCCACGGCCGGCTGTAACCGCTGCTGGCAGGGCACTCTCTCCTGGGGTTGCGGGGCAGCGGGCTGGGCTGGCTGCTGGCTCTCTCACGGGAGTTTGGCTTAGAAATGGGCATTTTGATACTGGTAAATGTCCGTGCGGCTGTCGGGTGCTGCAAAAACTTCTTGCAAACTCTGATACTCGGCCAACTCCCCTTAGGGCACGGCCCCAAACTCCCCAGCTTCTGAGCGGCGGGACCCGGTGACATGGGCTGCAGTGGGGATAACACAGCTTCACCCCTGAATGCAAAACCTGAGCGTGAACTGCAGCAAAGGACTTGAGATGTTTGCATCTCTTCTTCCACCTGACTGAGGGTGTTTATGTTAAGCTGTAGTAAACATCCCCGAGAGGCTTCGTTCTTGTAGTAATTCTTGCCTTCAATGTGAGAATAACAGCATGTGTGATGGAAAACGAAACCTCCAGTAGTCTCAACAGCAGGGGGAAGGCGTTTCTAGCGTTTCTTACTGTGTTCTGTGGTAGTTAAACTGGCATTTCTAGCGTTTCTTACCGTGTTCTATTGGTAGCTAAACTGATCACCAGGTTTTTCTCAGCATTCCTCATCCACTTTCTACAGTACTTTCAAAAATAACTCACTATTAGGTTTCAGGATGCTGAATCAGAGGTACCTGAGCACATTTCTTATCTCACCTGTGTGTCATCAGCTCAGGTATGTGATTTTCACATTGCTTTGTTGGCAATAAGAATCTACGTGGATAATCTGTTTTCATAATAAAGCCATAAAATGATAAAAATATAAGTTCTCAGAGTAATTTAGATGTACATGTTTATGACCAGTAAGTTGATGTATTACTGGCAGAGGAGAAAGGTATATCCTAAGGGGAATTGTTGTGAAATACAGAGACGTGGAATTAAAGCACGGGAACTTCCTTATTGCACTGAAATACTTTAAAAAAAAAAAAACAACAACCAAACAAACCAACAACAAGACAATTTGATGCTGTTCTCGCCTTCCTGCTGGCAGATCGGTCTAGAATATAACTAATGTGGGTTTTAGCTATTTTTTTCCTGAGAATAAGCTGTAGCTTGCCCTCATCCTTCAGTGGATCGCTCTGGAGGCTAGTACAGGAGGGGAGGAATTCGAGCCTTTTATTTTTCTCCTTTCTTTTCACAGATCTCCAGGGTGATTTTTCCCAGGTGGGGATCTTTGTGCAGCAAAAGCTGATGCTGTGAGACTGACTGCTACCCTGCCGAGAGGCTGGGCTGTGCTTCAGCTTGAGAGGATGCAGGATCGGCTTGTTCAGCATTCACGCAGTTCATATGCCAAATGCGAGCCCAAGTACCCACTTTTACTGGTCCCTTGAAGCCAGCCAACCCTGGGCCCTGTCTTTGTGTTTGGCTGTGAACACAGAGCAGGGCCAGTTCTGCCCTAAGTAGGAATATTACGTGTAAGGCTTTCCGAGGGCTGTCATCTGGGGGGTCAGTTTGCTTTTTATTTATGTTCCTTTTCTTACCACTAAGAATCCAAAGAAGAAAGGCGAGTAATACACTTGCTGATTAATTAGACTCTCTCTGAAACTCTGTGTGCTAGAAAAGTATTCGGTTAATGACCCCATGAGAACACAAATAAAGATTGGAGGAATTGAACCAAGACTGACTTCCCCAGGAATCTTGTGAGAACATTTTCTCTTGTCTCTATTGTCTCTCTCTCGTCATCTTTTTTTTTTTTTTCAGTTGAAAGCTTTTTTGGACACTTGCAAATGTTTCAATGAATTTTATGGATCAGGCAATCCCAGGTGGGAAAACAGGGAGTCAGGCTTGCTGAGGAGGAGAGAATGGATGATTCTGCCAGAGCCAGACAGTCCTGTGCAGGGAGTGCGGTAAGCTACTCTCCTCCCTTATTTGTCCAGTGTATCTTGGTCACAAAAGTGGCACTTTCCAGTCTGTGCTGAGCATGGAAGCCAGTGCTATGTACTGTTTCCCACAGTGCTGGAGATCTGACTGTCACATTAAGTGATGCCATGTGCTTCCAGGCCACTTCTTTCTTTTGTACGGTTCCTCTTTGTAATGCCACAGCTCAAAATTGCTTCTGAACATTCAGGGAAGTTCTAAGTGATTGTTTTAATTATGGGGGGTTCTTGTGTTTGACTACCCTGAGCTTTGCCCTGTGGCCTGCGCAGCATGCAGGCAGCTCCTGGATCAGTACATGAGATCCACAGAATCCTCTGCAGTCATGCCAGGAATGTTGTTTTGGGCAAAATGTAATCCTAAAGCAGTAGTAGAAAACTTCACTTAAAACTATGTTGAATGAGTATGGTACAGGATAGACATGTTTTACCTGGTCTAGGAGCTGGAAAAGCACTAGCCATTTGGTAAAAGTGATTCTCAGCCATTACAACAGCACAGCTTCTGAACACGGAGCAAATTGATTTGGTATAATTCATAGAAGTTTGGCCCTATTGGGACATATTGGGCAAGATGTTCGTGTGCTAAATGCTTTCTCCCTCTCTGTGTGGAAGGATTAGCTTTCAGGCATTGTGAAATGTGTCTGTCTTCTGTGCATATGCTGCCTTCCTAATAAACCTTTTCCCCCTGTGCCTGTCATATCTTGGGGGGGGGAGCAAATTGATTTGGTATAATTCATAGAAGTTTGGCCCTATTGGGACATATTGGGCAAGATGTTCGTGTGCTAAATGCTTTCTCCCTCTCTGTGTGGAAGGATTAGCTTTCAGGCATTGTGAAATGTGTCTGTCTTCTGTGCATATGCTGCCTTCCTAATAAACCTTTTCCCCCTGTGCCTGTCATATCTTGGGGGGGGGATTTCTGCAATTGAACAACTGCATAGTGCTTGTCACTACTGGTCCTTGCAAAAGTCCTCCTCCAGCATTCTTGTAGGCCCCTTTTTGGGTACTGGAAGGCTGCTATAAGGTCTCACCGGAGCCTTCTCTTCTCCAGGCTGAACAAGCCCAACTCTCAGCCTGTCCCCATAGCAGAGGTGCTCCAGCCTTCGGAGCATCTTCGTGGCCTCCTCTGGACTCGCTCCAACAGGTCCATGTCTTTCTTATGTTGGGGGCCCCAGAGCTGGACCCAGTACTACAGGTGGGGTCTCCGTTCTCAATTCCTCACTGGCTAGTGAGGGTGCCTTTAATCCACAGGTTGACAGGGGTGTTTTTCATTTTGTTGGTTGGTTTTCAGTCTTGCTCATCAGAGAAGTTATTTAAGAATAGTTGCTGGAAGTTTTAAGATGTGTGTTTTTCTGGGAAGATAAAATAGGCCAAAACAGTGTAACAAGCTACATCATTAACACAAAAGTGGCTGGGGTCCTGCAGGTCAGTACAGTGTTGGCAAGGTAGCACAGCAGACCCAGGGCATGGCATGGCAGCGACTATCGCCTGCTGGGGTAACACTGAGTCCAGCTGGCAGCATCCAGCTGCTACAGGGGAGTTTAAGTACTGGAGGCGTTCCTGATGAGCTGCTTTGGGACAGAAATTCCTGCAAGCAGCACCACCCTAGCATTTCTCTCTCTTGTACCCCGCCTGGAGCTCAGCTGTAGCATCGGCCAGTCCGTAGTTTTGCCCATGTCTGCTTGAAAGGAAGACACGTGGGGAGAGGAGGAAGACAAGAAAAATCAGTATCTGTGTCACACTAAGACAAAGAAAAATCACACTGTTCCTTCTGATGCCTACAGAGTCCGGGAAGACAGGGCTTGTATACAGTTCTCCATCCTGGAGCTGCTAATTACTGCCTGTAATAGCATGAACTCATTTTTTCACCCGTAGGTGAGCCTTCCTTTAACATAAATAAAAACATGTGAGGTCAAGATCGTTCTTTATCTCTGCTCTACAAATGATTAATCCAGGGATAAATGTAACAATGTGTTTGAAAACCATTTCTCTCTGTCCTTTTATTGTGGCTGTGTGGCGACCTAGGTCAAAAGCAAAGCACGTTCAAATTCCTGGAGGGGAGGAGACTGAGTATCCTGGAGATCAAACAGACACGGAGCGGCGTGTTCCGTAGCAGGTAACGCGACACGGGCCGTGCTTTGAGGTTTTCCTTTCCCTCCTCGAGCTGGAAGAGCAGGACCTCAGCCTCCCCTTTCCGGGGGGTGCAGTTCCGTGCACTCCCCTTCGGGGGGGAAGGGAAGCGAGCGGGCGGTCACGGCGGCACCCCCGGCAGTCAGGGACCGGGGCACCGGGAGGAGCCGGCAGCGGGGCG
>NW_010228596.1:0-14003 GCF_000690775.1 Eurypyga helias
GGTGTAATGGTATTTGAGACTTGAGATGTGTAGATGTGGCACTCAGGGACGTGGTTTAGCGGAGGATTTGGCAGTGGTGGTTTAATCGTTGGACTTGATGATCTTAAAGGTCTTTTCCAACCTGAAGGATTTTATGATTCCATGACCAGGTGCAAAAGTGAGCAGGATATGGGGTCTGAACCCTTGTGGGGTGTTTTGAGGGAGTCACTTGATGGGCGATGTTCTGTGGGACACATTGTTAATGTGCCCTCTGGGAAGTTGGTATTTACCTTGGGGTGCATGTAATTAATTGGCTGTGAGCCACAGGAAATAGAATTCATGTACTTGCAAGCATCTTGTAACCTGTTTCTTGGCAGGAAAACGGTAGCTGGGTTAGTACACCATCTGATAGTACTTGAATGCCTGGTGAGGACGAATAGCTCTCAGCCTCCTGGCCGAGGTTTGTATTGGACTGAGACCCTGCCGTCCCCTCGGCAGCTCATTCACAGCCGCTGTGCGGGCTCCCAGGTATTTCCAGCAGCTCCCTGTGTAACTGGGTGAAGGGGGAGCTCATTCCCTTCTCTCCTCATCTTTTCAGTGGCTCCACATCTGTGTGTGAACAGACTGGAGCCTGAGGTGGTGTGTACAGCGGGTGTTTGCTGTGACCGCACCCGGGCCTTCCTGGGGAATGCAGAAGGAATATTGGGCTGAATATAGGCCTTTTTGCGTGCTTATTTACTGAGTGTTAACAGTGCCCTTTAAAAAGCCTGACATGGAGGTAAGGGCTATTTTTAAGCAGAAATTATGGGTTACATTGACTTTGAAAAAAAGATAGGAGTGATTTGAAATACCAGCTGTCCTAGGAACTCCATAAAGCGCTTAATCTGGTGCTTTTCAGGACTTCTAGTTTGGGTGTCTGTGCTGCCAAGCCACTTTTGATGTGTGAACACTTAAGAAGAGAGCACACTTCTTCTCTTTACAAGGTGTAGCAGGTGGACATGAGCTGAACGTACCTACAGATCTTAACATGGGGTGGTGCATGGTGAATCTTTTCGGCATGAACGTGGTGCTCAAGGGCCTAGCAAGACCAGGCGAGAGGTTTAAAACAAGGATTTGCAGGAGCAGCAGTTCCTACGGTTACGGTAGTGGGATGCAGTACTCTCGCAAGCAATTAATTGCTTGTTAATGACATATTAACATGATGTGCATTTTGCATAGTTCCTAACTGGTGTTTAAATGTTTAATAGTGGTAAAAGTCTTCTCATTAGTGCTGTGAGCTCGTTTGGCGGGGGGGTTCTGCTGGGCTGGCTGTCACAGAGGCTCGGCAGCTCTGTGCAGAGCTGAGAGCTCATCGCCCAGTGTCCATCCTTATTTAAAGTAGGTAGAAGTGCAGTAGAGGATTAAAAACCTTCCCTGGAGTTTCTTTTGGCCGTGGGGCTAATGAAGCCCTGAGTTGAGGTACGGTTTGACCATGAAACATGACCTCTGGCTTTGGCTGCTCTGGGGGGATGGGGAATCCTGCCCTGAATTTGAAAGCGCCACCCATGCAGCCATCGAGTCTGGTACTGTTCTCGTCGTGTGCTCCGCAGTCTCAGTCACCGTGCTTGGCCATCGCTGGGGCCGCAAAGGTGCTGAAAGATTTAAAAACCTCGTGGAGCGAGCAGGCCGCTGGCTCCTCTTCCTTAGCTCAATTCTGCGCTGCGCTCCTTCCTGCTGCTGGCTGCAGGTAATGTAGTGGCATCACTGCAAAACTGAGGTGATTTTAAGTTCTCTGTTGCTGCTTTTGTGTAGAATAGTGGCTTTCAGCAGTAATTTACAGTCTCAGTGTAACACTTCCTATCCCTGCTGGCCAGGCACGGTACCAGTGCTGCCCTGCCGAAGACAGCCGCAGCTTTTGTGGTGGAGCGGGGAGACGGGTGCCTGTTCAGCTGTCAGAGGGGTCTGAGCCCTCTGCCCCTTACAGATTGTGTCTCTCTTGTCAAGCTGCTGTCAGAGTCATTTCTGAGATGTGGTTCAACTATAACTCACCAGCTGGGGTAGTATTTTGTAGGTCAGGTTCAGTAACTAAGGTGGTTTCCAGGGGGAAGTAACGTTACTCAAAGATGTGTGTTTCTCGACTGTAGTGGTGAAAATCAGAGGCCAGAACATTCCTTGAGTGAGCAGGGCTTACAAACAGGCAGTAGAACGTGTTGTCTACACTGTGCATAAAAGTTCATACTAAAAGCCATCATTTTTGTTCTAGAGGGACTCTGAATATGTCTGGCATAGCGCTTAGCAGACTGGCACAGGAGAGAAAAGCCTGGAGGAAAGACCATCCGTTTGTAAGTGTGCCGTCAGTGTTCTGACTTTCATTTTTCTCTTTACCCTGATGAGACTTTTCTTAAATTATTTTTTTAAATAAGAGCTGCTTAAAAAACTTAGTAGCACACAAAAAAGTAACTGTGTAAAGACACGTCATGAAGTGTTCATGTACGTTTTCTGAAACGCTCACCCTTTGACTTTTTGCCTTCATTCAGGGATTTGTAGCAGTACCTACAAAAAATCCAGATGGCACGATGAATCTAATGAACTGGGAGTGTGCTATTCCAGGAAAGAAAGGGGTAAGGCTGACTGTTGTCCTAACATCTCGCTTAGGGTGAAACGTACCGTGGGCCTGTTGCTGCGTCACGCTGCCACCCGGGTGTAATGCACAGAAATGCTGGGATCCTGCCGCTACTTCACAATCCCGGTGGAGTGGGCTGGGGGTGCTGTTGGACCAAATACACCGTGAGCCTGTTCGGGTGTTGGCACTGGCCACCTTAGCAATAGCAGTTTTTAGAGGAGTGTGCGAGAATCCTGCCTTGAGCAAACTTGCGACTGTCTCCCGCTTCCAGCCAGCGTCTGCGTGCCTTCGGTTCCTGCTTAATGCTGGTTTAAGTCCAAAGGCTGGAATACGAATGCTGCGGAATGTTGCCTCTGCGTTAACTACCCTTTTTGTCCAGAGCACAGTGAGACCCTTTGGTCCTAGAGATGTGCTGTGGCACTGGTTTTAACTTCGTGGATTTAATGCAAAATAGAAAAAGATGGAGTCTGAGACTATCTGTTACCAAATACAGACTAGTGACCCTTGTTCACTGCAGGAACACGACTCTACTGTCCTTTTTGCCCATCTGTGGGATTTTTTAGCCACATTCTCATGAGGCAAAATAGAAACTGTTTACATGCACATGCTTAAGGGGTGTATCCATGTCCTGCCTCTCAGACTTATTTCAGGTGGGAGTGTAGTGGCCCCTTCCAGCTGTGTGGGTACTGTGGGGAACTTCTGTTCTCCCATGGTCTATGGAAATGTTACTTGTCTATGGAATTACCAATGGTGATCCCAACTGTTGATGGCTCAACAACACTTACAGGCTGTAGCGAAGTGGAAGAGCAGGGTTTTCTTTCTTCAACGCCCTATGTAGTAGGATAACTTGTCCTGGTCCAGCGGTGTGTGGCAGTATGGGACAGCTGTTTCCCACTGTGTAGCGGAAGGATGCCGCGTGCTTCGCCTGAGAAGCTGTGTTCTTGTTAAGCTTTTTTCCACAAGTTTGACTTTTCCCTTATTTAATCTAAACTCCACGGTACTTTTTTATAGACACCATGGGAAGGAGGCTTATTTAAACTACGGATGCTTTTCAAGGATGACTACCCTTCTTCACCCCCAAAATGTAAGTAAAATGCCTAAATCCCACAGGTTAGGTGAGACAATGTGAAACGGGCCCGTGGGGCTCTGTGAATGGTTATTGCTTCCACACAGAGGGTTTTTTTTTTAAGGAAACTTGCTTTATTCTTTTTCACCCACTGCTCTTAGAAAACTGGGATGAAATGAGTGAAGTGCTCAGTATAACACAGTCGGGAGGCGAGGGGGATTGCTGTGTGGGCTTCCTCAAAGCTCCACGACAGCAGCACTTGAAGTGTTCGCTGCTAGGTCAGCGCTCTGGAGAAACTGATAGGTAGGCGTGGTTAGACCAAATCCCTTTGCATGTTCTTACTGTTAAGTTGGTCTTTCTAAACCAAGAACTGGGGAAAAAATAATAGGGGAAAAAAAAAATTTCCATCAACTGTAACATTTTCACTGACTTCTTTGAGCCACCGACCTGTTCTTGTTCTGATGCCCTGTGCAACGGGGATCTCCAGATACCTGCTCTCCTTGTGAAGTTTTAGTTTTCCTTGTCCCACCTCAAACTTAACCTACTTCAGAAATCTGAAAACATCTGTTGCCTTGCCTGTTTCCTGGTCCGTGAATCAGCTGGCGCCTCACGTCAGTGACAGCGACTACAAACGGCTCTTGGACAGTGGTTCATTTCTCATTTTGCTTCAGTGTTTCAGCTGTATCGTGTGCCTCGGCTACTCCTTTTGTTTGCTACCACTCACATGCCTGTGACACGGGGAAATCTACCTTTTAACTAGAAAATATTTAATAACCTTGAGAAATACCAGCGAGTACATCCTGCAGGTGTTAAACGAACTGTCATGCCTTAAAATACGATGTGTATGTGACTGGAAGGACTTCTTAGCAATGCAGCTCCTGAGTTCCTCCTGAAGGTCACTGAGCAGTCGTAAGCAAGAGCTGCTGTGATGGCAGATGGGTTAACAACTACAGCAAGGCAGAGATATTTCGTAAACTGCTGAACAAGGGTTCATCGCGTTACTCAAGATAGCGGCTGTTGCGTTTCAGTTTTGCATGGGTTAGAGAAGTGCCAGAATATCAGTTGAGTGGCAGGAGAGCTGCACAAACCAACTCCTTCATTCAGTCTTGTAACTTAAACTTGGTGCCTCTTGTTTGGTGCCCCTTGATTATAACATAAGGGAAAAGTGAAACTGAAAAACAAAAAAAGCTTCATCTTTCTTGTGTGGAACCTTCAGTTTTTGAAAGGGAGAAGAGATGAGTGAAGGGCAGTGTCTTTACAGCCTCAGTGTAGAGGGAAGACAGGATTGGTTTGAAAAGGTTATCACAGAGCTACTACAAACTGCTTTGTCAGCGTCCATTCCTAGACCGGAGGGGGACTGGTGACAGTGATACTGTTGCATTGCCTGGACTGGTACCACAGATGTGATGGAGTTCCCGCTGTAGGAGCGGGCCGAGCCAAGGAGAAAACCAGTATTAACAGCTCCAGAAATGTGCGTGGGTGTTTGGGGTGGGGGTGATGTCTTTGTCGAAGGTTGTTGGTTTTTTCCCACTGATCTAAGCCAACTCTCTGATCTTGGTCTTAGCACAACGTGCAAGTAATTCTGTCTTCTTCACCAGGTAAATTTGAACCACCGTTATTCCACCCAAACGTGTATCCTTCAGGCACAGTGTGTCTCTCCATTCTAGAGGAGGATAAGGACTGGAGGCCAGCAATCACAATTAAACAGGTCGTTAATTGCACTTAGACATATTCTTAGCCCTTTAATTTGATTTGCTTGCTTAAGTTACGTGAACAAAAGATGTTCACTGCATGTGTCTGCAGTGGGTTGCTAAGGGGTTTTTAAGTGAACACCTCGGTAATATCAATGAATTGTCTCTCAGCGATATTCATGCCCATTACTTCTGTTCCTTCTTCCACAGATCTTGTTAGGAATACAAGAACTTCTAAACGAACCAAATATTCAAGACCCAGCCCAAGCAGAGGCTTACACAATTTACTGGTGAGTGTCTCTGCATGCCAGCTGGAAAGCTGGCACACTGCCTACGGCTGTCTGCTAATTGTTCTCTAACATCCAGAGGTCTTTAGGAATGGTCAGGGGAGTTTTATCCGTGGCCGTATCCTGTGGAGATGCGTAGCCTGTGCTCATCTTGAGCCAAGCGGTAGCTTCATGGTTGCCAGGCCAGCAGAGCTTCTGATAGCACAACAGCAGTACAGTCTGCAGGCTGCTTGGGTTAGACCACAGTTCTCGTCCTGACTGCAGCCCACCACAGAACCCTTTCCCCTGAAGGCTGAGTAGCTGCCATGAGGCAGAACGGTTTCACGAGACCACCAAGGGAGGAGACTGAGGTAGGGGACACGTCCTGCTCATCAGTACAGGAGTGACTTCACCTCTGTCCAGCAGCGCACGGCCGGCAGCGCTTGTGCCGGAAGGGTGAAGGAGAGCTGCTGGGATTGCTGTGGGAAATACGTGGCCTGTTGTGAAAACTACATCTTCCAAAAGAGTAGGGTAAAAAGCGCTGAGAACTGGGAGTTTTAGGAGAATGAAGGGTGCATTGGTGAGGAACAGTGCTCATCTCCGAGCTAAAAAGTACTAGTCTTAACGTTTTCCCACCATGAAAGATGGCTGGCTGGCCTGTGTTCTTGGGGAGGAAAACACTTGAAACAAATGCTCTTGGCACTGAGAGCTGCTGGAATGTGGCCAAGATGGAAAAGTGGCGTCACTGTTCTGGACAGACCAAGTCTCCAGGAGAGTGCCAGGCCTGGCATGGCATTTTGTGAGACCTCCCTTGCAAGCTGCGTCAGAAATGTCTGTTAGGGGATCCTGGTGGAAAGGAATCATGGGGATGGGTAGTGCGTCTTGGGCTTAACCAGAGGCTTCGCTCAGTGTCGTTTGTGAAGTATCTACTGAAGACTCGATGGGATCGAGTGCGTGTGGAGGGTGGTTGGTGGCCACAGTTGCAGGCAGCCCCTTGGGGAGCCAGCAGTGATGAGGCAGGGCCCCCTCTCCCTGCCTCTTTTTTCTCTTTGTTTTTTTTTTAAAAAGCCACTCTTGAGCGAGTATGTCTTAGTCAAGTTCTTAAGCTTCAAGAATAAGCCTTGTATTGAAAACAAGAACACTCGTTCTGGTCCTCAGGGTGCCGTCGCTCTAACCGCAGCACGCGGTGTGCTGACTCTGCTGCAGGCCTGTGGGGCCTGCTCTGGCGGGCGTTCCTCTGACGCCGTGCGCCTCGCGGCCACGCTGTGTTCACCTGTAACAACGCCCTGCTGTGAAAGAAAAATCACAGAATAGTTGGTAAATTTTGTTTATGAGGAGAAACGAGTGTTTTCAGTCTGGTTGCTGGTAATTGACCAAAACTGGCTTCATTTCTTCTTTGTCCCAAACTGTCAACTTCTGAGGACAGAATTTGCTGCTGGTTTTTTTACTGCAGCAAGCCTTTGCAGCCGGTAGTAAGCTAAGGTCGGCGCAGAGCTGCCTGCAAAGCCTGGTCACTGCAAACTCCTTTGGTGCTGGAGTAATGGCAACAAATTTTTGTTCAGCTCTGGACTGACACCTCTGACGGCTCACGCAGACTACGGTGTTGGGTGGAAATGCATGCTCTGCTAAGCTCCTACCACCCCTTGTTGGCCCAAGAAGAGAAAACAAAGAATTTGCCCTTTTATGTATTCAGTCTGAGGCTTAATGACTGGTCGTAGTTCCTTGAAGGTGGTACTTGCTCATTTAATAGATCTGTGCAAACATGCCCAACCCAGTGAACTGCAGTGGGTTCTTAAACGTGGAGCTAGCTTTCTTTAGCTCGAGGTTAGGATAAGCTATTTTCTTGTTTCTTAAAGAGCACTCGCCCTCTCCCCAGAGCAGTAAAGATGAGACTCTAAAACCATATGAAGCCCACCAACTGTTAGTGAAGTGCTCTCATCAGCCACTTTGTGCTGTCAGGATACCCAACTTGATTGTTGCTGACCTCTTAATGTGGGGAGTGGGAAACCTGATGGCCAGCTGGGTAAGGATGGTGGTGTGTAGGCAAGAGCTGGCCTGGAGAGTGGGTGCAAACCCGTTGAGGGACTGGTGTGGTACGATGTCAGCACAGTCAGTTAAGAACAGAGGCAGTTGGGGGAGTAACTGGTTAAGTTAACCAGCACCTTCTTCCCTCCAAAGGAAATCTGGTATCAGAGTAACGGTCCAGAAAAGCCTTCAAGGTATTAGAGCGGTTGGCGAATTCCCACCGCATGGTTTTGCCTGCAGCAATGGCTTAGTTTGATGCTGAAGAGAAACAGCACCGTCCCTGTAATACAGGCTCTGGTTCCTCAAGCTGTAACTACCCTTTCTCTCTCTTCTGTTCAGCCAAAACAGAGTGGAATATGAAAAGAGGGTTCGAGCACAAGCCAAGAAGTTTGCACCGTCATAAGCATCTGTCATGCAGCATCCTCAAAGGAAGGGATTGGTTTGGCAAGAACTTGTTTACAAAACTTTTGCAAAATCTAATGTTGCTATGTACAATTAATACCCACTTAGGGGAGGGGGTTGTATGTGTGCCATTTTCCATATTCGCCACTTGTATACAGTTCTAAATTTGCTGAATTGCCCCCAGTTTTTTCATACAGGGTCTCTTCCTTCAGTCTTTTGTATTTTTGATTGTTATGTAAAACTTGCTTTTATTTTAATATTGATGTCAGTATTTCAACTGCTGTAAAATTATAAACTTTTATACTTCTATAAATTCACTAGTATCTCTAGTTACTTTGCTATCTGACGCAGGCATGCTTTAAAATGGTAGAATTATATTTAGCCTCTAGCTGGCTGTATGAAAAAATCATGCCCTCCACCCCCTTCCCTCCCTGAATTTGTTTTTCTATCTTTCAGAAACTAGGTTGTTATTGCTTACGAGCCTCTGAGATCCAAAGTCAGCCAGCATCCTTATTCCGCATCACTTCCTTTGTGTTTATATGGCGTTCTGTCCGTGTTGCTGTTTAGAGTAAATAAACTGTTTATATAAAGGGCTTTGTTTCATTTATCTTCATTAAAGTTATAAAATGATGGCCACTTCGCTGGCGTGGAATGGGATTCGGTGCAAATCCAAGTTTTAAGGCCTGTGAAGTTGCCCGTACCTTTTGTTGGGATGTTGCCTTCCCCTCCTTTCCCTCTCCCACCCCTGGCATGAGTGTGGCCCTTCTTCGGGCTCCGAGTGGTGACTGCAGCTGGCTACAGCCTGTGGAGTTCTGAGCAGCTGGAGCGATGGCTTCGTGTGCCACCGGGACAGGCTGGTGTGACCCCATTAACCAACGAATGCCAGCGAACAGTAGAGGAAGGGGTCCGGGGAATGCGGGGACCTACGGCAACTGGGGATTTTACATGGTGTTTATCAGAAATACTTCTCTGCCTTTTCCTGTGCCGCTGTCTGCAGCTTTTTGGGAAAAGGACAGGCTCTATGCAGTTTCCTTCTGTGAAGGAGATCAGCCAAACGATGGAAGTTACTTTCATGTCTTTGATGTTGATATGCCTCCATTAACCTTTCACTGGGTTTCGGTTGTAGTTTTTAGTCGGAATCATTCTGCAAAGCCCGTGAGGCGTGAACAGCTTTGTTCCACCTGAGCTGCAGCATCTTCAGTGCTCCCGTTCTTGGAGGCGGCTGCTGCAGGAGAGATCAGCTCTTCGGAGTGGGTGCAGGTCCGTTCCGCTCCTCTGTGTTGGAGTACGACAGCTGCGGAGCGCAGATGTTCCCTCAGCTGGAACAGCTGACGCCCTCACACTCTTAGTCTTTGGAAAATTGCTGGAGCAGGATTGCTTCCTTGTCACTGGCCAGGAATCCTTGTCTCAGCAGGTGATCTGGGAGACTTCATGTGCCTGAGGTGGGAAAGCGAATAATGGACAGAGTTGAAGTATCCCTGTCCAATGAATTAACTTGGGTTCTCTTTTTCTTTTTCAAGGGAAGGGGAGTATTTGCACCGCTAAAGCTGCTGCTGACTCCCAGCCCTAGCTCCAGGAGGGCTGACGTTTAGCGAAGAGTTGAGAGGAACTTGTGTCACGAAGGTAAGGTCGTGAGCTGTCCTCAGCAGCTCCTGTTCTGCCCAAGAGTTGCTCAGGTTTAGGGTGAAGGTGCACGTGGGTGCTGGAAGCCCAGGGGAGCGTCTGTTGACACGTACAGAAACCCCTGCCCAGGGCAGACTGACACGCAATGGGCATCTGGCAAATCCGCAAGAGCCGGGCCCGGTATTTCCCACGTGGCGGTGTGCGCCTTCCGGTGAGGGGAACGGGGGCAGGTAGCGGTGCGGAGCCCATGACCTGGGAACAGCACGGCATGTTCGGAACACAGCGTGCCCAGCGCTGGGTTGTGCTTGGGACTGTCGGGCAGAGAACAAAACCAGCCTGTGAAGGTACGGAAGAGACCAATGCTGAACGCGATTCCAGGGAGCCCTTCTTGTCAGCTGGGCTAAGCCGTGCTCCTGGAATTAGATGAAGTACAGGCGCAGACCGCAGGTCTAGGCCTGCGGAACGCACAGCACAGGAGCTCTGTGGGGGGACAGCAGCTCGGTCGTGTTAAAGTGCAGCCCGGCAGTTAGAAGGTTGTACTTGATGTCGCATTGGGTAAAAATAACCCCTAGACGCCGTTTTCCAGACACACTGATTAGGAGACAGGTTTTTTTTAAAGTTGTAACTAAGCTTCATGCTCTTTAATAATCAGCGCTCCATAAACAATTATCTACAGATTCTGTAGCCTGAAGCCTTGACGTGCACAGCCAGCCCGAGGTTCGCTTCCAGGCAGGCACGTGCTACGCCCCAGGCTGGAGGGGAACAAGCCACGCGGTTAACAGGTCACAGGAAAGTGGCTTTACACAAGGT
The DNA here is from genome assembly GCF_000690775.1 of Eurypyga helias. NCBI lineage: Eukaryota > Metazoa > Chordata > Aves > Eurypygiformes > Eurypygidae > Eurypyga > Eurypyga helias. Next base: position 10,465 of record NW_010228596.1, read on the forward strand.
GTTACAACTCCGGGGTCGCCAGGGCTGTTCAGGTTCCTGCAGCGTGGCGGGTGGGTGGCTGTTGGGTTGTTTCACTGCTCAGATGGCTGATTTCTTGGGTGCTGTTGCAGCAACGTCACGGCACCATCATCTTCCGGGCTGCTCTCGCCGCTGCTCTCGGTGGCATCCGGAGTGCTCCTGCTGTCCTCTGAGTCTGTGCTGCTTTGTGCTAGTCTGGAAACGCTTGTCAGGGTTATCAAAGCAAACCAACTTGTAGTAAGAAAAATAGTATTTAAGTGTCATTACCCAGGGGGAGCGATTGGTCTGTTGGGATTACAAAATTCTCTTCCTGAGTCAACATCAAATGGATCTGGAAAAAGAAAGAAAAACCACACACGCTAATGAAGGCACATTTTTAGTGGCCTGTCTGTTCTCATTCCATAAGACAGAGTTATTGGCAGGGAGGGGAAACCAGAGGAAGTCGGGTTCAGCTCTCCGGTGAGCGTCCATGGTGGTTTGGTGAGAAACAACTGCCGAGTCTTGTCCCTCCCCACCCCCCCACTCAAGTCTTTTCACTCTTTCTGTGCCCCCCAAGGGGTTCAGTAGCTTTTAGGGGTTTCTAAGGGGTTCAGTAAGAAAACAGGGATGTTCCCAGGGTGGTTTAGTTCTGAAAGGGCTGTGGAGTTGAGCTCACACGTCGTGAGCAGCCCAGGACAGCTGTCCAGGCTTAGCTCTTGCTGGGTAAGGGCTCACACAGCTGGGGGGAGCTGTTACCTCAGAGGAGTCCAACAAGGTGTGACAGTGCTGGGACTCGCCTGCCCAGTACAGCCTCACATGTCATGGCAGAGGAATCGGGGTGGAGAACACAGGGCCTGTCCACCACCTCACCCCACGAGCCAATGGCCTGTTCTCGTGGCACTTAACCACTGCGAACATGGCAATAGCAGCGTCTCTCTTTGTATGCTCTCGATTGTTTGATTTGGTGGGTTTTGTGCTGACTGAATGAGAGCAGACACTCACCTGTGACTACAGCAGGAGATCCTGGCCTACCGCTACGTTAGTGGAAGATTTTGGGAACAAGCTACTCTACTCATTACAGGCTATTTTCCTTATCTTTACAGGTTTGCTCTTAAACATTTTGGTGAGGGACTACATACACATGCCTACTAAAGGTTTAGGTTAGTGTGTAATGAACTTGCTGTCCGACTGTATGCTTACAGTCCTTCGGAATTACCAGTCTCTTTACTCCTGCTCTGCTTTTAACATGTAGGTAAAATGCAGAAGCACTGTCTTTCCTCAGTTCTTCAATATCCTTAACTTGAGGGTCGCTGCTCCAGAGTTCAGCTGTGAATACACTACTGTGTGCATTAAATTGCTTTAATCTTTATCACCTTTTTGAGAAAACAGGCAAACTCGCCAGTAAGAATATACAGGGAGGAGACAGCCCAGCCCAGCAAAGCTCATCCTCTGCCTTGCCAATGTTTTCGTGAGATGAAAGGAAAAGATTGTAAGGAAACGAGTCAGAACAAGGGGGGTGGTGGGGGGGGGGGGTCTATGGGTTTTCTTACCCATTTCTTCTTCTTTTGTTTCTTGGACACTGGCTAAAAAGTCCTTTTCAACGCTCAGCACTTCCTCCTGGCAGTGACAGGCTGCGTATTTTTCCAAGAGGTTTTTGTTTAAGTCAATAAATGTCATACCCCACTTAAATTTCTGTAGAAGAATGGTGGCTAGGTCTGTGAATCCTAAAACAGAAAACAAATGACCAGTTTTCTTTTCCCGCCTGCGATTTCTCTCAGCTCACAGGTTTTTCGGTCCAGCACACAGATCTGTATGGCTACAGCAGCGAGACATTTGCTGGCAATTTCAGCGGTCAGGGATTCAGACTTTGCAAGATTACAGAACTCAAGTTTCAGTATAACTTGAGCTATCTGACTGAATCCCAGGGAAGCTGTGTCTTTCAGCACTAGGAATGCTCCCAGCTCTAGCTCCCACAGCCCTTCAGCGAGAGCAGCTGTACCCCCGCTACTTCAGAAGGGGTGGCTGCAGCACAGAACGGCTCCTGTTGCCAAGGAAGCTCCGTGCTGAGTCTGCACATCGCCAGAGGCGGCAGTTTGTTCTTCACCGGAGCCCACACTGTCCACAGAGCTGTTACCGCTCCTTCAAAGGCACCTCACGATCCACTCTCCTAACAGTAAGTGCCATCCTGACAGAACCAGGGTCATCGCTGTGTCCTGTTCAGCAGCTGATGACCACCACACAGCCACCTCGATGCTACCAGACACAAGTACTGGGCAGAAGCCAGACTGTGACTCCACACTCGCTGGGCCATGACCAGCGGGACCGCATTCCAGCTTACGCTGTCGCAGGTCATCTCTCCCGACTTACTAAGGATGTAAGACCTGCTGGTAACCTGTTGCACACCAAGTACGTTGCAGCCTACTAAGGATTTAAGAACTGCTGGTAACCTGTTGCACACCAGCTACGTTGCAGCCTACCAACGATGCTGAAAGCTGCAGCAAAAGCTTCCACGCAGGACAGCTTCCACGGCCGGCCGTAGTTCACAGGATTCGCAGCCACCAAGTAAGGCAGCAGCCGCAGGTGACTTCCCCTCATTTTCTGAAAAGGAGTTTCTTCCAGTTTGGCCCACGAGCAATCTATGACTGCAATTCCGCTCTGAGCAATGATGTGCCTAGAAAACAAAACATCATTGTGTTGGGAAAATTGTTACTACTGCATTGGTAAAATTAAGTGGGAATTGCAGCTGCTGCTTTATACTGGCAATGTCTGCAGACGCCCCCCTGTCAATCCAGAAAGCGTGTTTTACAGGGAGCTAAAGTACAGAGCAGATTACAACATGCTTTTCCTCCCAACATGCACATAGCAAAACAAGGTTCATCTGCATGTTTCAAACGGAAAGTGCAAAATTCTAGGTTTAAAACATGACAGAGGAGTGTGGTTTATAGGAAGGTTCTCGGTCTGGGAAGCACTGCGAAGTTCAGGTTCTCAGCTTCTACAGACGCATCGTTTCTCTGAGTAAGTCCTTTATGGAGCCCTGCAGGCGCGCTCCAGTAAGTTTCTCAGCGTTCCCCCCGGGTAACTTTTCTAGCTGACGCACTGTGCGGCCCGGCTGGGGAACGTGAACACGGCATCACGACACGGTAGCTACAGGCCTGCGAGCCTGAACGAACCGACTTACAAACCACACCCGTGGATTCCAGGGCTGCTTTTTCCAACCGATCCCAGCCGTGCAGACGTTCACCTGACTGACTGCTACGGCTGTTTTCTCGTGTTGGAGCAGCAGTGGCACAGGAAGGTGAACTCCATCCTGTCGTAGAGCGCTGGCCCTGAATCGGTGATTAAAACCTTCTCCCTGACCACCGGCGCTGCAGCGCTGGAACCGAGCCCCGTCCCCGCCGGCTTCCCAAGCAGGCCAGGAGGTCAGCGGGCGGCGGCCCCCCGGACTGACCTGTCGGCCGGAGAGACGTACGCGGTAGCCAGCGGGCTCAGGACCAGGCCCGGGAATCTCTGCCGGAGGCGCAGGGTGCGGAGCAGCCCTTTCC
>NW_010228597.1:0-4582 GCF_000690775.1 Eurypyga helias
TTTTTTTAGTTTTGACTAGTATGGCTGTCATGATCCAGAGTGAAAGACCTTGAAGTTCAAGTACTTTCATTATTAATTCTCTGCTGTGATTCACCCTCAGCTGCGCAAAAGGGGAAGGCCACTCAAATTATCAGGACTGCCAACTTAAAAACTTCCAGGATGTTGATCTGGCTCATTACTGGATAATGTACTAATGATGTGAATGTGGCATGTGTAAGAACCCTTTTATAAGCAGTTACTTACTGCAAAGTGCCATCTCTTATCTTGGAGGAATTGCAAACACTCTTTATAGATAGTAGATCTTAATTAATATTTCTTCAGTATGTGATGATCTAAATCTGTTTCACTGGTATCCTTGGGCTTCACGTATCCAGTTTCAGCACGCACGTGGAGGCAGTTGGATTTGATAACATGAGTTTACAAGTCATCACCACCCAGCATTATGTGTTTTCCTTTTTGATGTTAGATTTGTTGTTGGAGGGGGCCAAATTGGAGAAGACTGACTTATCAAAATCATGTGAAGTTTTGTGTAGTTCCCTGAACTTTGATTCCTCATTGTCTTGCTGCTGAGTTTCAGTTTTAATTAGACTTACATAGTACAATTTTTTTTTTCTTCAATTTCCCCTGGTAGTTTTATACAGTTCATCAAATTTTCACTGCAGTATACCTTCTATCATATCTATATGTAGAGATAGCAGAGGGACCACTGGTGTTCTGTAAGCAATTCCTATTCAGTGGGAATGGGAACATTCTCTAGTAGATAGTTACGCTCTTAACTTCTTGGTAATACCTTTCATTTAGGTATTTCTCAGATTAAAAACAAAAAAAGTACCCAATTTCTAAAATCCTTTAGACTTGTTAATCAGAGTCCTTGAGGTTACTGAGTGAGGAGATTAGGATTTGACTAACTCTAAACTCAGGACTTCTCAGATCCAGAAATGGGGCTGTCCTCCCAGCTCTGAATGTGGTCACCTAGAAAATTAGACTTGTTCTCAGTGTAGTGTAGTAGAAGGTGGATGCAGAGACCGCTAGACTGAAGTCTTTCCATTACCTTCAGTTAACGTTGGACTGAACTTGGTACGAAAAGCCTTTTTTATTTTCCTCCTCCCAAACAGTTATCTCGCTTATTAGTTAATAAAAAATGGCCACTGTGAATTTCTGTGAATGTCAGGCAGGTTTTTTTGCTCATAGTGCAGACTGAGAACATGCACATGATGGAGTTTACTTGATTTTAAAAAGCCACCACGGTCATGATGGAAGTTTTCATCGTGATTTGTTGTCTTTTTATCAGTAACTTCACAGGTTGTCACCTGTTACCTAAACAAGCACACAGAAATCTTTTGGCTTCAAAACTGATGTATTGATTCACCTCTCTGAGTAGTTCACCTGTATCTTGAGCATAGTGAAAGTTTATAAGAGACTTCCATCATCCATTTTGTACCTCCCATTACTTAATGTAGCACTTGTTATAGTCCTGTTTCTAGAAAGAAAACTGCCCCTGTGAAGAATATTGACACAGTTGTAGTTCAAAATGTCCAAGTTAATCGGAAGATAGTTTCCTGAATTTAGAAACTCCCTTTTTCCCCTTAGTTCTTTCTCAAAATAATTCAGAAATAACTCTTTCTGTTCTTGTCATTTTGTAAGTTCTTGAACAATGATACTACTGTTTTGTACTCGAGAAAGTAAGGACCAACGTTGTTTTCAAAGATGGAGATTCTGGTTCCAGCGGAGTATTCTTTTAAATGCCTACTGCAAGTCTGGTGGTTTTGATTAGTAGAGTTACAAGTGAAATTAAGTACATCGTAATTGTTATAAATAAAACAAATTATAAATTGATGCAACTGTATGTTTGAAAATGCTTGTACTGATCATGCCAGACAGGCAGTCTGATCAGGATCACAAGAGCACAGGGTTAGAGAGTTGCAGGATCTCTGCAACTAGGGAAATATATCTTAATCCAGAATTAGAACTTTGACAATAAAATGTTCATTTTCTGTATGAAAAAGTTGACTGCTCTCTAGTGGCTTGGAAGTAGAAGAATTTAATTAATGTTTAACTTTTCCAGATGTTTTTAGTGTCCTATGGCTGTGCATCCCCTTGCTTCGTTCACATCTTTGTCTTCCCTCTTGGTATTTCCTGTTCCTGCCCCAGCATCCCTTCCACATTTGCTGTTGATTGGTTTTTCTATTAAATTATACACTTGGCTAAAAGTTATGTAAATCTCACAAAATCTAAGTTTTTGCTGAATCACAAAGTATCTCCCATCTCTTCTCATTTATTTGGAGATTCTGTAGGACATAGTGATTTTCCAAGGTCAGAAAGTTCATGGTGCGCTTAAGCAAATGTAGCAGGCCTCCAGTGTTGGAGAAAAGATGGATTTGGGAAAAAGCTATAATAGCTCTGATTTAGATAGATACAGTAAATTTATTAAAATTTTAGGAAAGGTACTGGCTTCACTTACTTCCTCAATCAGAGCACACATCAGTTTTCACAGAGCTGTCTTCATTTATCCCTAACAATTATCTCTCTCCTTTTTTTTTTTTCTTTTTTTCTTGAAACCTTCAAGGCAAGAGGAAATCAGGTGGTTTCAAGGCTGCCTGCTGGGGTAATTTAAATATCAGCTGGTGGAGCTGCATAAATCACCAGGAAATAATTGAGATTGGATGGAAATGTGGCCACCTTTAGTCATGTACCCGTAACAGGCCTTGGCTGTGCTTTAAGTAAATAATACTTTGCCAGAAGGATACTAAGAGAGCTGATGTGAAATACACATTATCAGAACTGAAGGAGGTGATCTAGCGTGACAGATTTTGGACCACTTCCAAATTGTGTCTAAAAAGTGAAAGTCCTTCATAATTTAAGCTGTTTATAAAAAACCAACCAACCAAAGTCCCACTTGATCGCCTCAGAGAGGAATTAATTGATAACAATTGAGGTAAGCCACAAAAGCTGGAACACAATAAGATGCAACTTTGGGTATGCATATAGAAACCTGTGTGATGCTCCTCTCAGCATTTTACTCAGAATTTTGATATTCTACTGGTACATGTACTTTACATGCAGATATGGATTGGAGAAAGAATCCATTGCCAGTAGGCAACAGAAGTAACTGTGGGACTTCTATTTTGTTTACCACCAAATTCATACAGTAGATTATTCAGCACAATTAGTCTAATGTGATAAATCCAACTAGGATGGTTGACAAAAGAACTTGATATAGTGAGTTGCCTTTGGAGAGTGCCAAACACTGAAATGAAAGTAACCTCTTGGATGAACAAACAATGTAGTATAGTAAGAAATGCCCATAAAAATGTGTTCACAAGTTTCACAGGTACAGCATATTGTGTTAGGTCAAGTCCTCTTTAAATGTACCCTGAATAACATGATATTTTGATTTTTTTACTTCCTTAAATTCTGATGTTTTCCAGTTCTTTTAAAGGAAAAAGTCACCTGTACCAGACAAAGTGATACCTCAGCCTTATTTCCCAGTAGCACCCAAAAGTTAATGGACAGTAATGGTATGCTGTACATTTGCACTAACTTCATAGTGGCAAACCTTCGCTTAGTAGGATGTCCTCAGTTTATGCCTTTGTCTAAGACCCTTTGTTGGCTCCTATCCAATAACAGAAAGAAATCTGAATTTACATTGACGGTTAACTAGTAGATGGTAAAAAAAAAATTTTTTTTAAAAATCCACTAATTGAAGACTTCAGTGTATTCTGCAACAAAACATGATTGAAGGGACACAGGGAAGCTCCCAGTTTAAATTCTTTAAGATTTCCAAATAGTAACAATCCTGTCAAAGACCCTGGAATATAAAAGCAAATGAAGTCAGCAGAACTCTTCTCAAATACAGATGCTTTTCCTGATGTACAAAGAACTCACACTAAGTATGTTCTTTCCAGAACTGTTTGTTCACATTTTAGTCATATTGTTTCCATAATCCTGCTATGCTGAATTTTGTGAACAGGTCTTTAAATGAGAAATGCTAAACTATTTAGCAATACAGTATTACCAGTCTCCAGCAAAAGCCCTCGATCCTACTTACATACCCAATGGAAAACATAGACAGCCAAGAGTTTACACAGGAGAAAAAATTTTCAAGTCAGTACAGTTATTTTAGTGTTTTTAATAAATGCCATGCAGGTTTATTATATTTCACAAAGGATTTCTACTTTAGGACTATTAAACCAAAAGCAGACTGTGCTTATGGATGTAACAAGCTACCCTTGATGTTATATATTATTTTACATTTTTTCAGGCAATTATTTGGTTTCTCAATGTCCTGGGAAACCAGCTCTCCTGTTTCCTTCCACAGAGGGGCCCACATTTTCCCTGATCTTCCTTTTATCCCCTGTATACCTACTGAATCCCTTTTTGTTGCCCTTGATGTCCCTGACCAGGTTAAATTCTGTCAGGGCCTTAGCTTTCCTAACCTAATCCCTGACTTGTTGGATAAGTTCCCTGTATTCCTCCCAAGCTCCCTGTCCCTGCTTCCACCCACTGTAGGCTTTTTTTTGCACCTCAATTGGCTTGTTCATTCATGCAGATGATCTAGCATTTTGACTCAACTTCCTCTTCA
>NW_010228598.1:0-12241 GCF_000690775.1 Eurypyga helias
TCCAGCCAGTTCTTTATCCTTCGAGCATCCATCCTGGCTGCAGTGGATCCTCTGTCTGAAAACCCTATCCTCATCAATTTGTAGCTGTTTCTGACATTAATGGATCATTAACAGTTTCTGTCTTGACGAAAGCTACCTACTCAAAATAACACACCAGCAGTCAGTCTAAAATCACATGCTTGGATTTTACAAAACTGTTTGCCAAGAGCCTTCTCCTTAACGCCTGAACATACAACATGAGCATGTAATATTATCTGGATGTAGTTTAAATTGATATGGTTTTGTTGTACCAACTGTTTAGGGATAGGAGAAAAGATAAATGAAATTTACTTACCTGTCCTGTTGGGTAGGACTACATTGGAATTAAGTTTTCTGTCTTTAATTTAGACGTTAAAAAATGAACTGGAATGAACTGTATCCTAAGTTTTTCATCTGCATCTTGAGGATCTCTGTGAACAATACATGATAATGTACAGTGCTGAGACTCACAACAGAGGAACTGAAACTTTTATTCAGGGGTGCATAACTCTTTGATTCAGGCATAAATGTTTCCTTATTTATTACAAGTTGGCCGGGGGAAATCAATAATTCTGGAGAAGAAATCATTCATATTTCTGATCATGTTGATATATGTCTGAAGGAGAAACTACTATTCCCCAAACAAAAATGGGTAATTAAAAGTTATGCTTTGTGACTCCAGAATGTGAAAAGAAAAATCATTTGGCATCTAATTAATGTCTATACGATTACTTTCATGTCTTTTCTCAGGGGTAAGATATTTATAGCTACAAAGAAAAACACAAAAATGGCCTAAGGGAACACAAACAAAACCCCACCACCCAGCACCTTAACTGCAGCATCTGCAAGCCAGCAATCATGGAATACTTGATGAAGTGCTTAAGGCTAGGAAGGCTGATAATGAGATTTCTTTTAAGTTCACAGCGTTGCACATTAAAGAGACACTGCCAACCTGATTCTGAAAGGAAAAACATTACATAGCACACACAAGCTGTTTTTGTTTGTATAGGAGAGTCTTTTTCATCAGCCTTTGCTGGTGCCTAGAAAGACAAACAGGTTGAGCAAGCGGCATACTTGGTCCACAAGTTTTCCCCAGTATTTTTGCATTTAATCTGTCTACATGGTAACTCTTCAGTTCTGATGCTGTCTGGCAAAGTGCCCCAGAGAGGTTCTGAGCTGCCACCCCATCAGTGCAAAAAGTGGGAGCTCCCCAAGATAGTTCCTTAAGCAGAACGTGGCCTAAAGGCCACCTGCACACGGAGACACGGACTGCATGCAAAGTACTGTCACAGGTACAGCACAAACCACCTGCACCCAGACCCTTCCACTTCTCTTGCTCTGGCCTGTTCAGTGGTGGAAACCACCACATTATTTGCTGCAAGATCAGATCTGGCATTTCCAGAATTACTTGTGAGTTGAGTTGAAGTCTAGTCATCTTATGTTTGAGTCTACCTTTCAATCCTTTTTCAGAAAACCAAATACTATTTCACTGGTGCAGAAGCCTTATATAGAGGGACTATAACCTTTCCTACAAAACAGTACATGTGTAGTCTTAGGCTTATCCCAGCATAGCTGCTTCCAGGAGTTTCTTTGCAAAAATGTCCTTTAACCCTTACTGTTGGGCTTTCCTTTTCTAAATAGAAGTGGTAATGCCAGCATGTTCCAGCTCCCTGCATGGACTAGTCCAAATTAACTTCCCTGATTTTCTTATCTCCTGTAATTTTTTCTCAACTCCCCCTGGGATGAGAAAGAACTTGAGCTGACAAACAGGTAGAGCACATAAACGTATCTGTATTCAGAAAAAAATACATTCAAACAATATTTAATGTTCCACAGTCAATCACTAAAACTTGGCACAGCTAATTTTGTAATTTTAACCTTTAGCATAGTTTTTACTTACAACATTGCATGTTTGCTTTTCAGTCTGCTGTGGGTATGAATCAGTTTCTGAACCAAAAGCATCTGTTGCCTGCCAGACCCTTGTTCCCATTGTTGCCGAAGCTGGAAAATGAACAGTGAATGACACAGGCGACGCATGAAGAAAGAGAATTGCTTTACAGTGAAGATAGCGGAACACTGCCCCTGGAGGACTGGAATCTGCTAAAGAGTCCCTGCAGAGGGGTTCCTACGGTGTTAGTCTCCAGTTCAACAGGACTGTCCAGCGCTCTTCTGGGCTGCAGCCACCGCGCCTGGAGCTGGCTCTCCTGGTAGGACAGGCACCATCCCTGGTAAGGGACAAGAGTGACATTTTGTGAGATTTCCTGCCAGAATGAAACAGCAACATGATCACATTCACTAAGTGTGTTAAAAAGGGCTGTCAAGAGAAAAAGTGTAGCTGACTTCAGCTCAAAGTAGCCCCCGGTACCATGTGACATACTAGTCAGTCCACTGGTCAGGCTGTCAGTCATCCTTCCTCAGGCAGTATCAATGGCAACGGAGGTGTTACTCTGCCGTAAAAGTTTTCCCGGGGCTGTGATCCACAAACCCACCCCTGGAGCTCTAGAAGATCGATTCCCACAACACTGTGCTAGCACCAGCCTTACTGAACCTATTTGTTCATGGTCTACAAAACACCACATATGAGAGATTCTTAAATGCTGATGGTACCTGGTTGATCTTAAATGTCAGTAGGCTGGTCCAACCCAAATGAACCATAGAATCATAGAACCATAGAATGGTTTGGGTTGGAAGGGACCTTAAAGATCATCTAGTTCCAACCCCCCTGCCATGGGCAGGGACACCCTCCACTAGACCAGGGTGCTCAAAGCCTCATCCAGCCCAGCCTTGAACACTTCCAGGGATGGGGCATCCACAGCTTCTCTGGGCAACCTGTGCCAGTGCCTCACCATACTCTCTAGGAAGAACTTCTTCCTGATATCTAATCTAAACCTCCCCGCTTTCAATTTAAACCTGTTACCCCTTGTCCTGTCACTACAGGCCCTTGAAAAAGACATCCCTCCCCTGGCTCCCTTGTAGGCCCCTTCAGGTACTGGAAGGTGCTATAAGGTCTCCCTGGAGCCTTCTCTTCTCCAGGCTCTCTCATCTGAGTGTGTCCCCATAGGAGAGCTGCTCCAGTCGCTGCAGAGAGAAATGAAGACCAGCATCAAGTATGCCAAAGAATGTGTGTTAACAACCTTCTGCACACAGAAAACCTGGAGACAGCTGGAGTTTTTGTTAAACACAATCCAGAGTAAGAGGATCAGCCTAGCTTGAGCACTCACAGTCATGGCCATATGCATTGGTCAGAGGAGGAAGGTCAGGAACTACTTCCAAAATAAGCACAAGACTCTACCCAAGTTGGCACGTTAAGCATAATCATCATTATCTGCTACTCATGTGATGAGTGCTGTGGCCCATGATACATTTCATCCGCAGCAGATTTCACAGTTTTTATCATGCCATTATTATTATTATTATTGGTAGATTAAAATCAGTAAAAGCCATATCGTAACCCAAACAGCTAAAACCTCGCCACCTAATATCTGGTGTCAGAATGCAGCCAACAGCCTGACCACCAAATTGTGGCAAACAGAGAGCAAGTAAAAACCACACTAAAAGATCTAGAGGATTCACCCTGGAAAAGATGCACATGTAGGAGGTGACTTCATTGGCTCTCCACGCCAGCGGGAACACCACTTCCAGGAACTCCTGCCATCAGCAAACCTTCCCAAAGTGGACTCCGACGTCCCCACCAAAGCCAGTCAAGCAGGCACGGCACAGTCCCCTGCGCAGTCTGGCAATGCCAGGATGAGCTGCAGCAGCCAGTCCCATGCGCAGGTGGTGCGAAGGTGGACCTTGTGTCCCGGACGGGCAGCTGGTCATATCCTGAGCTCCCTCTTGTCTTCTCAGAGTGAACATTTACAGGCCTTGGACAATAAGGAGAAAAATTGCCTGCTTTTCCTTTTGTTGCAATTGTTGCACTGACATTCATTAAAAACAACGCCTTGTATTCCAAGTCCCAGCTGAGCCTATCCTCCCCATGTCTCTGCCCAGGTAATCTGAATTCCCTTCTGACTCTTTGGCCTGTCTCTCTCCCATCTGGGAGTGCTCACTGTGTCCACTTGCCAGTGCTACCCACCTCCACTAGTTTGTAGTGCCAGTCTCTTTCCTGGGACTGCATTCTTGGTGCACCTTCCCTCTTCATCCCAACTTCTTTACCAGTTTCTTTTTCTTGTGCCCCAGTTTCTTCATCAACTTGTTTTCTCCATCCTATATTCACCTCTACCATCTCTGTAGTCTACAACCCTAATATCCTTGTTCTGGATCTTCAGTCTCTGACAGTTGTCATTTCCTTTGGTGGCTTCAAAATAGCATTCCTGTCCTGCCAATTCTGAATATCTGCCTTTTCTGCAAGTCCTAGTTTTCACCCTACATGCTCCTACTTCCAGTACAGCCTGATGGTTCTCCACAGCAAGGCCTTAGGTCTGGCTCTTGCTCTGCCTGCCTCTGAACCAGATAGCTTCTTCCTTCGCATTGCCTAGATGCCAGCACAGAGGTCACTGAAAGTGCAGGAAAGTGTCCCTGCTCTCCATTAGTTTCTTGGCTCTGGCTCAGTGTGCAGCAGCTGGAAACAAGCATTATTGGGAAATTCTGTCTCCATGGTGTAATCCCGGGCTGCAGCATGTGTAGTGGCTTTGTACGGAGAATGCATGCCCAGGCTAGGAGCTGAGAGGGGCTGGAGAGCCTTATTTGAACCATGGGAATGGTGCACAAACAAGAGGAGTGTAACTGTGAGAGGCACAAGCTTGCTCTGGGACAGTCTTAACCCTTAAGCAGTACCAAGTGTCTCCATAAACTGAGATTTAAAATAATGTTTTTCTTCAGTGCAGTGAAAAGCATCTGACAAAGACCTCAATTTCAAAGCAAACTTTCTTCATAAGAAAAGTTTGATTGGATTTTTCCTTATGGAAAACCAGTGTACCCTTCCAACATTTAACTTCAGAGATGACTAAACACTTCAGTTGGTATTTTCTGTGGGCAAGAATGGTGCAGGCAGTCAGTATAGACTTTTTCCAGTCTGAATCAGCATCGCCTGGCACAAACAGCTGAAAGCTGGGGTTTGCGCTGGAAATGTCAAACCCTGCGTAACAGGCTGGATGGGCTCGTTAAAAACTCACCCTACCTTGTGCATGCGTTGGGAATCAGCTGAAGGGCTGATTCCCAGCAAGCAAATTTAAATAGGTTTCCAGCTTGGGGAGAGAAATGGATGTTTGTCTCTTAGGGGAGCTGTTCTTTCTTCCCACCCCTCCCTTATATGTGCATACATGCACAAAAAAGGAGCAAACTGGGGATAAAGACCATGCCTCTAGAGAGACAGAACAGCGCTTTTGGCAGACCTGAACAGCACTGGAGTTTAAGTGAGTTGAAAAGAAAAGACTGATAATGAGATTTTGCACTAGATCGGCTGGCTGGTGCTGGCTGGCAGCAAGCACAGCCAGCCTGCTTACAACTCACCCCAGATGAGCTAACCGAAAACAGAAACCGAAGAACCGCAGCGTGCAATCTGTTTTAGAGGTAAAAATGTTGCCTTGGAGAAACCACCACGCACAGACAAAATAACAGAACTGAGTTGCAGCCACTTGCCTTTCTCCCAGTCATATTAAGAAGGCATTAATCCTCCCATCACAGAAAGAGCAGAGCTCCTACTGCAGCCCTCTCCAAAGCTGGCACGAGAGGGATGTGAGGAAGGAGGAGTATGGCATTCACCAGCTCTGGTCAGACTTACGGTCCCTAGTTCTGCTGATCCCGAGCAGCTCACAGTCCCATTGGGTCTAAATCAACTTTCACAGGTAGGAGCTTGTGCCTGAGCGCAGAGGAGGAGTTCTGGGAAGTTTGAGAAGCGACAACTGCTCCACCTGGAAGGAAGAACAGGTTTGCTAGCAGATTTATGTGGAAGACACCCGTGATCCACTTCTTTTCTGGATGTGAGCTCTGCTGGAGCCTGAGCTCAAAACATCTCTGCTGTACTGAGGAAGAGGTAAATCTAAGACTATGACACTACCTTCTGCCAGGCATTTGCCTGTGCTTGAGTCATCCAGGTCCAGTGACTGCGCGCAGCAGCTTGTGCTAAGGCATCTGGCACACACCAGGAAGCTCCAAAGCTTGTGCTGTTGCAGGCTTTTGGTACAGACTAAGCATACCATAGCGGGGTGTAATCCTGATTTTAAGGGTAGGCTTGACCACACCTTGCTGGGTGTCAGAGAAGGTGTAGGTCTTGCTAGTTTCTGGAGGAAAATTTATATTAATTTCTGATGTCTTTCCTGATGTCTGGAGGAGTACATAGCACTCAGTTTTTGCCAGGCAACCCTAGTAAACATTAGCTTAACAATTTTCTAGAGAATGAGTAAGCTTAATAACAACTGGTAACAGCTGGACTGATAATGAGTATCTCATCAGTAGTAGGTGCTGATTTTTCAGCCTAGAAAGATCTTCTCTGCTTCTCACTGAATGCACAAGTGCTGGTGGTGCATCTCCGGCATCGTGGCCGCTGTTAACACTGTTTAATCAGGGAGATGTTCACAGGGCTGGTATCTTTTGCCTTGTTCTGGGCTACTGTCTCCCCAGTTCTGATATCTCCCAATCTGCCACTGCAGACGTACAACATTAGTGAATTGGGAGGGCCAGGTTAGTGCCAAGGCAAGCCTCTTTGCTCTGGAACAGAGTGTTGCCTAGAGGCACCCGGCATCAGTTACCCCGTTGTCCTGTTAGTATAACAACTCTGATTTATTAGAGAAGTTTTGAACTCAGAACATGCTGCCAGTGTATGGTGGTTTGTGAAAAAATACATCTGGCACCCTCTTCATCAGATGATGTGCTTTTATGAGATGATGGTTGTAGATTTCCCGTTAATCTTGGCATTGTGTCTGTACCTGAGCAGTTGCCTCTTTTCTAATGCGTTCCCTAAAAGTTACACTCGGTACCATCAGCTGTATGTGATGATAACTTAAGGTAATGCCGAAGGGAGATCTGTTTTTCCATTCTATAGCCACGTACTTCCCAAAGGGAAAGGAGCAGCAGGTTGTGCTCATTGCTTTAGCTCCAGTTTGCACAGGTGTTCTGCACTCTGCCTCCCGGCTGCATGAGGGGATTAGGCAGGGTTTAGGGGAGAAAATGTAGGGAAAATATTCAAATGAAATGATAGCTGCTTATCCAACTGAATTCTGTTCTTCTTCATACTTCTGCCTGCCAGTCAAAAAAACCCATGTGTGACCAGTGGATCACACTCTCTATTTTCTGACTCTGAGTGTCGGAGTTCTCCTTAGTCTGTGAATGGAAGGAGTAAACTGCACACGCAGGATCACGCTCACAGAACAGCACAATCCTATTCAAATGAAATGATAGCTGCTTATCCAACTGAATTCTGTTCTTCTTCATACTTCTGCCTGCCAGTCAAAAAAACCCATGTGTGACCAGTGGATCACACTCTCTATTTTCTGACTCTGAGTGTCGGAGTTCTCCTTAGTCTGTGAATGGAAGGAGTAAACTGCACACGCAGGATCACGCTCACAGAACAGCACAATCCTGGCTTGCAGCCACAGCCAAATTCATTAATAATAGTAGTTTTCTGTAGCTGCCAGGAAAGATAAAGAAAGCAGTGACATTTTAACTAGCTCATGATGCAAACAGTTCACCACCCCAGGAGTTCAGCAGAGTGGAAGCCCAATTAGGAATGATACATCCTAAACTTCACATTCACGTTGGTTTTAATTCTCTCACAACTCCCCCACAAACCCTGAAGTTGCTTTATAAGAAACTTCAACACCAGCATTTCTGTCATAAGTACAACTTTGTTCGGAAGTACTGCCAATACTCTTATATTGTTAGTTTCAGTTGTGTTTTTCTCCTCTCCGAGCACTGTATTAGAACAAGATGGGAGTATTAAGAAGTATGAAGGACATGTCTGCTTTTGGTTCAGGGCAGTCTGGTGGCGGTAGGTGGCTTAGTTAAGCAAATCCAAACCATTAAACAAGATTAAATAAGAGATCAGTCGGCGTGCCAGGGATCAGGAGGTGGCAGCAAAACTCTGAGGAGATGTTTGATTTCTGCATGTCAGTAATGCAAGCGTTTTAACTACAAACCAGAATTAATAAATCTTTAAAGTTTGAGATTCTAGTAAGAAAAACAAGGGATGGTCAGGCACTGATTATACAATGAGGAATTATACTAAAATCTATTGAATTACATGGATTGGATAACCACCACCATTAAAATCTGAAATAGCATTCATAATTAATTTAATTAACTTTTCAAAACAGGAAGACTTGAAGTCAGAGAAGGCTATAACAGAACTTCACAAGTTGGATGGAGTAGCATCAATGGATATTTTGAAAAGTTCAGCAAAGTGAATTGTAGCCTAATGATTGGATAATAATTTTATACGTATATTTCAGCAGCATGAAATTGGATAAAAGACCATAAACACTACAGAACAGCTTATCTACTACAGTCTAGAAGCAAGATCACAAGGAAGACATCCAGGAAAGAATTCAAACTAAAACAGAATTTGAAGTATCAATCAACCAGGTTAATTGTGAGACAAATTGTTGCATTTCTGCTCAATTAACTTTATTTAGTTTCTGCTTCATAAGTGAGAAGCTGGTAGTGCTAATGGCAGAAGGGATATCAGTGTGGTTAGCAGTAAGGAAAACTGCAAGACTGAGCAAGAAGAACAAGAGATATTTAGTGAAGGGACAAAACTGAGCTTGGCTATTTATCAAAACTGTATTAGTATTCAAAATAACTTATACACACCAAAAAACAGCCATGGCAAGCTCATTGAGCATGCAGAAGGATAAAAAAGGTCAGACCTGAAGATGTCTGTCTACATCTTGTGTTTATGATAGATGGAAGCTGCGGAGAAATTCTCATATACCAGAAAACCGTAAAGGTAGTCTCACAGAAAAATACTGAGAACTCAATAAACAGCAAAAGTTTGCAAGTTGAAGGGGGGAAAAATGATATATTTTGAGATTTTTTATAAATATAATGAATGAAGTTAAAATTACCTTAAGTGCAGCTAGAAAAAAAGAGAAATTGCTAAGGGGGACTGACAGACAGATTGCTCATGAACATCACAGTATCATAAGCCCTGTTTCCTCAGGAAAATGACTTAAATGAATGAAAAATAATGTTTAACATATTTTATTATTTATTCATATTAATATATTCAAGCACCATGTTCCCTACATAAACATGACCAATTTCTACCGTATCAGTCAGAAATCTGGAGTCTCTAGAGCACTCCTTTGCTTTAACAAACTAGGATTTTACTACAGGTTGCATCTGTAATAGGAAGACCAGGCAAGTAACGTGTACACGTGAGTGTGCATGTTCTTTCGATAAAATCATTTGCATAGTTGATTTACTGTACCAAGACATACTTCAGAGTTTCTCTGAACAACAAATTTCAGAAGGTTTTGCAATTATAACAGGAAAAAATGAGAAAATGAAGAAATTAATCTGTTTTTACATCTTTTCCAGTATCTTCAATTTGCAGTGACTGAAACATTATATTTTCCAGTATCCTCAGTCTGCAATGACTGAAACAGATTTTTCACTGGTTCCAGTTCCATTCAGCCAGTCCTTCCTGCTAGCCACAAGCCTGTCTGCTGGAATACTATGAAGATGAAAGAGTGACACAAAAATCCCAGCAAATATTTATAATGCATTAGGAAAAACAGACAAACAAACAAACAAACAGCTACAATTGTTTATTTCACTTGCACAAACAATGCTGGAATTTGAGAAAGAGAAATGAATAATATTGATTATTATATCAGGCTGAAATCAAGGAAATAAAAACCTTGATTAGAGGTAGCTGTCAAATATTTTGGAAGCCATACAAATATATGTGTTCGAAAAATAAAACCCCTGTTCTCTAGGAAATTTTCTAAATAAGCACGTCTAGTAAACTCTTTCATAAATGCAATGTGATACAAGCTGTGTGCCAAAATCCAGAGAACACAGCTCAAATGCTCTGAACAGAGTGGGAGACACCTGAGAGGGCTCTGTTAAATTATGCAAGAATCTCAGCTATGCATAGCAGAAGTGTCAGTGTCAGGAGGTGAACACCAAAACAGTCTCTACACACAGGCAACTAAACATATTTAAAGCAGGAGTTCTCAAATAGGGCAGGCCACATTTTGAAGAGAAACTGGCTCAGCTTCACTTCCCATTAATGATCACGTCACATCTTGTGCCAGATAAAGCAATTGCTTGCATGGAAAAATAATTTTAAGAAAGTATTTCATGTGTTTTAGCTGTCTCATGACAACTTACCAACTGAAGAGAGAGGTGCCAACATCTTGTGAAGATGCTGTGGGCCTACAGTGATCTGCAGACGTGATGATGACACCTGAAATGTCTTTCTACTGCTGCATTCCCCTGAGAGGATGCTGCTTTTTCAGATATCCAACTATGTCAGCAAAACAGAAGAAAATCTTCCAGCCATATCAGTCATGTCTAAAGTGTTCTGGGGACTAGTGTGTCGTAACAGCTTCTTAAGTGTCTCATTTCTTCTGGTCCTTTTCCACCAGAAACACCCCTGGCAGAAAATTAAAGGAAGAAGAGCATCTAACCTGCCTAAATTTAACTGCCTAGCTATCTTTTGCTAGTCTGGCTCCTACACTTTCAGACTCAGACTGATGTAAACACGGTGGGATGCTTAGTTCTTGACTAAAGTCATGATGGAGAAGTCCCCTGGAGGTGGTTAACTCCCTTGGGTGTGGAAAAAGCATGGACCTGTGGAAAGCTCTTCATTCTCTCCTTAGTTTCATCTCGTTTGCTATCACATGGGAGCGTTCAGCTTACTGGAATTGCTTTGGTTTGGGTTTGTGGAGAATATGCCCATTTTCAAAACTGGTGGAGGGCTCAACTCACTCTTGCCACACCCTACAATAGGCAAAGAAGGGTAATACTTGGATGGGTACAATGGCAATTCATCTTTTAGAGTTCTGTTGCTTAGTGTCTCTCAGCACTTTCATCCTAGGGAAGTTAAGTTTCTCCTGCAACAGCTTGGCCTCAACTAAAAGTTTGCATATGAAGTATTAGAACTCAGAACTGGGGGTTTTTTGGGTTTCTTTTTTTTGGGGGGTTTTTTTGGGGTTTTTTTTTTTTTTAATTAATTTTCAAAATGAGGTTAAGTCTTAAGAGATGAAAAAGTACTTGGGTGGTACTCAGCATAAAAAGAAGGAAATTATTAGCTTGCCATTTGTTTAATCTTGCGAAATAATTATTTAAAAGGAAAGCGAGATGAATATTTAAATTATCATCTCAAAAATACACATAAAATGTGTATTCATCCAGAAACTGGGCTACATTTTGAGGTGTCTAGCACATCTAGGCATTGTAATCACTCTACTGTCTTTGAGAATAATTTATTCCAAAATTAACCACATATGTTCAACCAGTTTCCTTTCAGGAATGCTTCATCTGCTCAGGGATCACAAAAGGAAGGATCATGTCCCCAGGTCTTTGAAGATGTGGATAAGAAGGAAGTAATTGTTAATGATTTGCTGATCTAAACCAAGTGACTGACAACGTAATGAAATCATGTAATCCTGCAGTGTGCCAAACCCCATGATTTTAAATTGAATAGGAACAAATGTCAGAGGAGGTTGAAGGAGATAAGTTGCATTACACACCACACAACTCTGTGTCTAGGACAGAAGACCAGCCTCAAGAAATGAGAGGAAACTGTAAGAAACTAATAGTCTTCTGGAATTGTTTATGTATCTCAATGCATTTTTGTCACAATTTAACCCTTCACTCGAAATGCTACTTGAAGACAATGCAGGCAAGTCCCACTAAGTACAGGAGAATTAAAGCTGCCCAAAACCACCTGTAATGACCCGTTCTGAGGTTCGCCAAGGACTACTATCAGTAGAGCCTGGCGTAGGCTGGGGTTGCCGGGCACGAGGGTTGCCCAGCGCACTAAATGCTGCGTTTTGTGGACGGCAGACAGCACTGTCGTTGCAAACTGTAACAGCGGTGTATTCCTTCGCTTGGAAAAGACTGGAAGAATCCTTGGTGTATTTTATTACGTGAAAACTAAACCCATTAAGAATAATCAAATGAATGGTCTCATCCTTTCAGGCACCGGCAGGACTGCAGCCTGTTCTGCTGGAGACGCCACTGCCCTTGCCAGCCACCGAGCAGTGTCCGTCTCTCAGCCCCTTCCCGGTGGCCGTACTCATCCCGCCCTCCCGCCCCGTCTCGCCCCTGA